>NC_086447.1:234208194-234363194 GCF_028390025.1 Pseudophryne corroboree | reverse complement strand
CCCCCTTTTTACACATTGCGGCAGGCAGATTCCCCCTTTTTACACATTGCGGCAGGCAGTCCCCCATTTTTACACATTGCGGCAGGCAGATTCCCCATTTTTACACATTGCGGCAGGCAGTCCCCCATTTTTACACATTGCGGCAGGCAGATTCCCCATTTTTACACATTGCGGCAGGCAGTCCTCGATTTTTACACATTGCGGCAGGCAGATTCCCCCTTTTTACACATTGCGGCAGGCAGTCCCCCATTTTTACACATTGCGGCAGGCAGATTCCCCATTTTTGCACATTGCGGCAGGCAGATTCCCCCTTTTTACACATAGCGGCAGGCGGTTCCAACAAAGAAAGAAAGAGACAGAAAGAAAGAGACAGAAAGAAAATAAGAATTTACTCACCGGTAATTCTATTTCTCGTAGTCCGTAGTGGATGCTGGGAACTCCGTAAGGACCATGGGGAGACTGGCACTCTAAAGAAAGATTAGGTACTATCTTGTGTGCACTGGCTCCTCCCTCTATGCCCCTCCTCCAGACCTCAGTTAAGGAAACTGTGCCCGGAAGAGCTGACATTACAAGAAAAGGATTTGGAATCTAGGGTAAGACTCATACCAGCCACACCAATCACACCGTACAACTTGTGATAACCTTACCCAGTTGACAGTATGAACAACAACCGAGCATCACTCAAAAGGATGCCACATAACAATAACCCTTTATTAAGCAATAACTACATACATGTATTGCAGAAAGTCCGCACTTGGGACGGGCGCCCAGCATCCACTACGGACTACGAGAAATAGAATTACCGGTGAGTAAATTCTTATTTTCTCTGACGTCCTAGTGGATGCTGGGAACTCCGTAAGGACCATGGGGATTATACCAAAGCTTCCCAAACGGGCGGGAGAGTGCGGATGACTCTGCAGCACCGCATGGGCAAACCCAAAGGTCCTCCTCAGCCAGGGTATCAAACTTGTAGAATTTTGCAAACGTGTTTGAACCCGACCAAGTAGCAGCTCGGCAAAGCTGTAATGCCGAGACCCCTCGGGCAGCCGCCCAAGAAGAACCCACCTTCCTTGTGGAATGGGCTTTTACCGATTTTGGATGTGGCAACCCAGCCGCATAATGATCCTGCTGAATCGTGTTACAGATCCAGCTAGCAATAGTTTGCTTTGAAGCCGGAGCACCCAGCTTGTTGGATGCACACAGGATAAACAGCGAGTCAGTTTCCGTGACTCCAGCCGTTCTGGATACATAAATCTTCAAAGCCCGGACTACGTCCAGCCACTTGGAGTCCTCCAAGTCACGAGTAGCCGCAGGCACCACAATAGGTTGGTTCAAATGAAAAGATGATACCACCTTATGCAGGAATTTCGGACGAGTCCGCAATTCTGCCCTGTCCATATGGAAAACCAGGTAGGGGCTTTTACCTGACAAAGCCGCCAATTCTGACACACGCCTAGCCGAGGCTAAGGCCAACAGCATGACCACTTTCCACGTGAGATACTTGAGCTCCACGGTCTTCAGTGGCTCAAACCCGTGGAATTTCAGGAACTCAACACCACGTTAAGATCCCAAGGCGCCACTGGTGGCACAAAAGGGGCTGAATATGCAGCACTCCCTTAACAAAAACGTCTGAACCTCAGGCAGTGAAGCCAGTTCTTTATGAAAGAAAATGGATAGGGCCGAAATCTGGACCTTTATGGACCCTACTTTTAGGCCCATAGTCGCTCCTGACTGTAGGAAGTGCAGGAATCGACCCAGCTGGAATTCCTCTGTAGGGGCCTTCCTGGCCTCACAGCAAGCAACATATTTTCGCCATATACGGTGATAATGCTTCGCTGTCACGCCCTTCCTAGCCTTTATCAGCGTAGGAATAACTGCATCCGGAATGCCTTTTTCCGCTAGGATCCGGCGTTCAACCGCCATGCCGTTAAACACAGCCGCGGTAAGTCTTGTAACAGACAGGGCCCCTGTTGTAACAGGTCCTGTCTGAGAGGCAGAGGCCATGGGTCCTCTGTGAGCGTTTCTTGCAGTTCCGGGTACCAAGTCCTTCTTGGCCAATCCGGAGCAATGAATATTGTTCTCACTCCTCTTTTTCTTACAATTCTCAGCACCTTTGGTATGAGAGGAAGAGGAGGAAAAACATAGACCGACTGGAACACCCACGGTGTTACTAGTGCGTCCACAGCTATCGCCTGAGGGTCCCTTGACCTGGCGTAATACTTTTTTAGCTTTTTTGTTGATACGGGACGCCATCATGTCCACCTGTGGCGGTTCCCACCAATTTGCAATCTGCGTGAAGATTTCCTGATGAAGTCCCCACTCTCCCGGGTGGAGGTCGTGCCTGCTGAGGAAGTCCGCTTCCCAGTTGTCCACTCCCGGAATGAACACTGCTGACTGTGCGCTTACGTGATTCTCCGCCCAGCGAAGAATTCTGGTGGCTTCTACCATCGCCACCCTGCTCCTTGTGCCACCTTGGCGGTTTACATGAGCCACTGCGGTCTGACTGGATCAGAACCGGTTGGTCGCGAAGCAGGATCTCCGCTTGACTTAGGGCGTTGTATATGGCCCTTAGTTGATGTGAAGGCAAGTCACCTGACTTGACCACAGCCCTTGGAAATTTCTTCCCTGTGTGACTGCCCCCCACCCTCGGAGGCTTGCATCCGTGGTCACCAGGACCCAGTCCTGAATGCCGAATCTGTGACCTTCGAGAAGATGAGCACTCTGCCGCCACCACAGGAGAGACACCCTGGTCCTGGGGGATAGGGCGATTAACCGATGCATCCGAAGATGTGATCCGGACCACTTGTCCAGTAAGTCCCATTGGAAGGTCCTCGTATGGAACCTGCCGAAGGGAATGGCCTCGTATGAGGCCACCCTCCTTCCCAGGACTCGAGTGCAGTGATGCACCCTGTTTTGGTTTTAATAGATTCCTGACCAGTGTCCCGAGCTCCTGAGCGCTCTCTATCTGGTCTGTATCTAGGATCATGCCTAGGAAAGGCAGATGAGTTGTAAGAACCAACTGCGACTTTGGAATATATAGAATCCAGCCATGTTGTCGTTACACTTCCAGAGAAAGTGATACGCTGTTCAGCAACTGCTCTCTTGATCTCGCTTTTATGAGGAGATCGTCCAAGTACGTGATAATAGTGACACCTTGCTTCCGCAGGAGCACCATCATTTCCACCATTACCTTGGTGAACATTATCAAAGCCGTGGAGAGACCAAACGGCAACCTCTGAAATTGGTAATGACAATCCCGTACCGTAATTCTGAGGTACGCCTGATGAGGTGGATAAATGGGGACATGAAGGTATGCATCCTTCATGTCCTGAGTCACCTTTCAGGCTTGAAATAACCGCTCTGAGCGATTCCAACTTGAACTTGAACCTTTTCAGGTATATGTTCAGGGATTGTAAACTCAATATGGGTCCGACCGAACCGTCAGGTTACGGGACTACAACATGGTCGAATAATAACCCTCTGCTTGTTGAAGGAGGGGAACCTTGACCACCGCCTGATGAAGATACAATTTGTGAATTGCCGTTAACACTGTTTTCCTCTCGTGGGGGGGGGGGGGGAGGAAACCGGCAGGGCAGTCGGTGAGGGAGCATCTTCTCAAAGTCCAGCTTATATCTCTGAGACACAATATCAATTGCCCAGGGATCGATCAGGGAGTGAACCCCCTTGTGGCTGAACTTACGAAGGCGTGCCCCCACCGGGCCTAGCTCCGCCTGTGGAGCCCCAGCGACATGCGGTGGATTTTTGTAGAGGCCGGGGAGGAATTCTGTTCCTGGGAACTAGGTGTGTTGTGCAGCTTCTTTCCTCTGCCGCCGCCTCTGGCAAGAAAGGACGCACCTCGGACTTTCTTGTTTCTTTATTCGAAAGGCTGCATTTAATAATGTCGTGCTTTCCTAGGCTGTGCAGGAATATAAGGCAAAATATTAGAATTTACCAGCTAAAGCTGCGGAGACCAGGTCCGAAAACCCTTCTCCACACAATCCTCAGCCTTCCATATGCCTCTTAAGTCGGCATCATCTGTCCATTGCATATTCTACAGGACACGTCAAGCAGAAATCGACATAGATTTGACTCTAGGACCCAGTATACTCATGTCTCTTTGGGCATGTTTTATATATACATCTATCTCTTAAGACAGCATCTTCAATATGTATATATCTATATATATACATATATATATATATATCTATATGCATACTAGGGTCTCAATCTCTGCTGATAAGGTACCACGCTGCCACAGCGCTATAAACCCATGCCGACACAATCGCCGGTCTGAGTAGTGTACTAGAATGTGCACGCTATCTGCAGGATCCCTGAGAACAGCCAGTGCTACCGTCTGGGCAAACGTGACACCCTAGGGGAAGATTCCCATCACATCCTGGCCCTAGTGGGGAAAGGATACTGCCTGAGAATACTTTGTGGGAAGCTGCAGTCTCTTTTCTGGAGATTCCCGCACTTTTTCCTCATGAGAGGAGGGAAATTTACCTCAGCTTTCTTCCCTTTACCATGTGTACCCTTGTGTCAGGGACAGATGAGTCATCAGTGATATAATGCAAATCATCTTTTATTACAATAATCATATATTGAATACCTTTCAGCCATTTTGGCTGTAACTTTGCATTATCGTAGTCGACACTGGAGTCAAACTCCGTGTCGATATCAGTGTTTATTATTTTGGATAGTGAGCATTTGTGAGACTCTGAAGGTCTCTGTGACATAGGGACAGACATAGGTAGATTTCCTGTCTGTTCTCTAATTTTTTGTGCAATAAATTCACCTTAGCACTTACACATATCCAAACAGGTGTCGGCGTTGTCGACGGAGACACCCTCTCACACACACACATTTTCTCTATCTTCCCCTTAGGGGAGCCTTTTACCTCAGACATGTCGACACACGCGTACCGACACATCACACACACAGGGGATGCTCTATTTGAAGACAGTTCCCCCACAAGGCCCTTTGGAGAGACAGAGAGAGTATGCCAGCACACACCCCAGCGCTATATAACCAAGGGATTACACTACAACTCAGTGTTTACCCAGTAGCTGCTGTATATACAAATTTGCGCCTAAATTTATGTGCCCCCCCTCTTTTCACCCTTTGTGTATCTGGATACTGCAGGGGAGAGCCTGGGGAGCTTCTTTCCAGCGGAGCTGTGAATAGAAAATGGCGCTGGTGTGCTGAGGAAGAAGGCCCCGCCCCCTCAGCGGCGGGCTTCTGTCCCGCTTTCTGTGTGAAACAATGGCGGGGGATTTTACATATATACAGTGCCTGACTGTATTATATGTAGTTTATGTCAAAAGGTACTTCAATTGCTGCCCAGGGAGTCCCCCCCCCCCCCCCCAGCGCCCTGCACCCTACAGTGACCGGAGTGTGAAAGTGTGCTGGGAGCAATGGCGCACAGCTGCGGTGCTGTGCGCTACCTTAATTGAAGACAGGAGTCTTCAGCCGCCGATTTCGCCGTCTTCCAGCTTCTGTTCTTCTGGCTCTGCGAGGGGGACGGCGGCGCGGCTCCGGGAACGGACGATCGAGGACAGGTGCCTGTGTTCGAACCCTCTGGAGCTAATGGTGTTCAGTAGCCTAAGAAGCGCAACCTAGCTGTGAACTGGTACGTTTGCTTCTCTCGTAGCAGTGAGTCTGTTGCCAGCAGAAGCCCACTGAAAATAAAAAAACTAACAAATACTTTCTTTAACTAGCAGGCTCAGGAGAGCCCACTAGGAGCACCCAGCTCTGGCCGGGCACAGATTCTAACTAAGGTCTGGAGGAGGGGCATAGAGGGAGGAGCCAGTGCACACCAGATAGTACCTAATCTTTCTTTAGAGTGCCCAGTCTCCTGCGGAGCCCGTCTATTCCCCATGGTCCTTACGGAGTTCCCAGCATCCACTAGGACGTCAGAGAAAGAAGTATTATACTTACCCTCTCCGCTGGCTCAGGCTCTTCGGTGCAGCGTCAGACGATTCCCGGGCTGGAGAGAAGGAGGAGGAGGGAGCCGCAGCAGCGCTGTGTCATTGGTGCTGCCCCTCTGCTTCACTATAGGTTGTTCTCGCAAGACAGCCTATAGTGAAGCAGAGGGGCAGCAGCAGCGTCTCCACCAGTAGTAAAGCGCTGCTGCGGCTCCCTCCTTCACCTCCCTCCTCCTCCTTCCCCCGTACTGCTGCTCCTCTCCTCTCTCCGGGCGGCTGTGCGCTGTGGGCAGCGGTTGCCCGCAGCGCACAGCGGCATGTAATGAGTCCGTTTGACTCATTACATGCTTTGGGCCCTTGGACAGAGGCGGCCCCCAGTGCAACGCACTGGCGGTAGGAGATCCCTCAGGAGACCATCCGCCACCTCATCAGGAGCATGCCCAGGCATTGTAGGGAGGTCATACAGGCACATGGAGGCCACACACACTACTGAGCCTCATTTTTACTTGTTTTAAGGACATTACATCAAAGTTGGATCAGCCTGTAGTGTGTTTTTCCACTTTCATTTCATTTTCACTTTCAGGCGCTTCTTCATGCCCCTCCTGCCTCTGAGCTGCATGCCAGGCTCAGCTCAGCATTCAGTTTGTGCTCAGCAGGGACGGCCTCTGCACAAATGGAGATGGGGGCATCTAGAGGCTCCCGGCAGTACTGCACTCGACAGTGATGGGTGCCCTGCTCTCTCTCTGTCAGCGTCCGGCCGGCTCATAACAGCCGTCCTCTGGTCGGAGATGTACTGTACACTAGAGATGAGCGGGTTCGGTTTCTCTGAATCCGAACCCGCCCGAACTTCATGTTTTTTTTCACGGGTCCGAGCGACTCGGATCTTCCCGCCTTGCTCGGTTAACCCGAGCGCGCCCGAACGTCATCATGACGCTGTCGGACTCTCGCGAGGCTCGGATTCTATCGCGAGACTCAGATTCTATATAAGGAGCCGCGCGTCGCCGCCATTTTCACACGTGCATTGAGATTGATAGGGAGAGGACGTGGCTGGCGTCCTCTCCATTTAGATTAGAAGAGAGAGAGAGAGAGAGATTGACCTGATTTACTGGAGCTTAGGAGTACTGTAGAAGTGTAGAGAGTGCAGAGTTTACTAGTGACTGACCACAGTGACCACCAGACAGTGCAGTTTTATTTAATATATCCGTTCTCTGCCTGAAAAAAACGATACACACAGTGACTCAGTCACATACCATATCTGTGTGCACTGCTCAGCCCAGTGTGCTGCATCATCTATGTATATATATCTGACTGTGCTCAGCTCACACAGCTTATAATTGTGGGGGAGACTGGGGAGCACTGCAGTGCCAGTTATAGGTTATAGCAGGAGCCAGGAGTACATATTATATTAAAATTAAACAGTGCACACTTTTGCTGCAGGAGTGCCACTGCCAGTGTGACTGACCAGTGACCTGACCACACTGACCACCAGTATAGTTAGTAGTATACTATATTGTGTGATTGCCTGAAAAAGTTAAACACTCATCGTGTGACTTCACTTGTGTGGTGTTTTTTTTTTTATTCTATAAAAAACTCATTCTGCTGACAGACAGTGTCCAGCAGGTCCGTCATTATATAATATATATTATATACCTGTCCGGCTGCAGTAGTGATATATATATATTTTTTATATCATTATTTATCATCCAGTCGCAGCAGACACAGTACGGTAGTTCACGGCTGTAGCTACCTCTGTGTCGGCACTCGGCAGTCCGTCCATAATTGTATACCACCTACCCGAGGTTTTTTTTTCTTTCTTCTTTATACATACATACTACTACATCTCTTTATCAACCAGTCTATATTAGCAGCAGACACAGTACGGTAGTTCGCGGCTGTAGCTACCTCTGTGTCGGCACTCGGCAGTCCGTCCATAATTGTATACCACCTACCCGTGGTTTTTTTTCTTTCTTCTTTATACATACATACTACTACATCTCTTTATCAACCAGTCTATATTAGCAGCAGACACAGTACAGTACGGTAGTTCACGGCTGTAGCTACCTCTGTGTCGGCACTCGGCAGTCCGTCCATAATTGTATACCACCTACCCGTGGTTTTTTTTTCTTTCTTCTTTATACATACTACATCTCATTATCATCAAGTCTATATTAGCAGCAGACACAGTACAGTACGGTAGTCCACGGCTGTAGCTACCTCTGTGTCGGCACTCGGCAGTCCATCCATAATTGTATACCACCTAACCGTGGTTTTTTTTTCTTTCTTCTTTATACATACTACATCTCATTATCATCCAGTCTATATTAGCAGAAGACACAGTACAGTACGGTAGTCCACGGCTGTAGCTACCTCAGTGTCGGCACTCGGCAGTCCATCCATAATTGTATACCACCTACCCGTGGTTTTTTTTTCTTTCTTCTTTATACATACTACATCTCATTATCATCCAGTCTATATTAGCAGCAGACACAGTACAGTACGGTAGTCCACGGCTGTAGCTACCTCTGTGTCGGCACTCGGCAGTCCATCCATAATTGTATACCACCTAACCGTGGTTTTTTTTTCTTTCTTCTTTATACATACTACATCTCATTATCATCCAGTCTATATTAGCAGCAGACACAGTACAGTACGGTAGTCCACGGCTGTAGCTACCTCTGTGTCGGCACTCGGCAGTCCATCCATAATTGTATACCACCTAACCGTGGTTTTTTTTTCTTTCTTCTTTATACATACTACATCTCATTATCATCCAGTCTATATTAGCAGCAGACACAGTACAGTACGGTAGTCCACGGCTGTAGCTACCTCTGTGTCGGCACTCGGCAGTCCATCCATAATTGTATACTAGTATCCATCCATCTCCATTGTTTACCTGAGGTGCCTTTTAGTTGTGCCTATTAAAATATGGAGAACAAAAATGTTGAGGTTCCAAAATTAGGGAAAGATCAAGATCCACTTCCACCTCGTGCTGAAGCTGCTGCCACTAGTCATGGCCGAGACGATGAAATGCCAGCAACGTCGTCTGCCAAGGCCGATGCCCAATGTCATAGTACAGAGCATGTCAAATCCAAAACACCAAATATCAGTAAAAAAAGGACTCCAAAACCTAAAATAAAATTGTCGGAGGAGAAGCGTAAACTTGCCAATATGCCATTTACCACACGGAGTGGCAAGGAACGGCTGAGGCCCTGGCCTATGTTCATGGCTAGTGGTTCAGCTTCACATGAGGATGGAAGCACTCAGCCTCTCGCTAGAAAACTGAAAAGACTCAAGCTGGCAAAAGCACCGCAAAGAACTGTGCGTTCTTCGAAATCCCAAATCCACAAGGAGAGTCCAATTGTGTCGGTTGCGATGCCTGACCTTCCCAACACTGGACGTGAAGAGCATGCGCCTTCCACCATTTGCACGCTCCCTGCAAGTGCTGGAAGGAGCACCCGCAGTCCAGTTCCTGATAGTCAGATTGAAGATGTCAGTGTTGAAGTACACCAGGATGAGGAGGATATGGGTGTTGCTGGCGCTGGGGAGGAAATTGACAAGGAGGATTCTGATGGTGAGGTGGTTTGTTTAAGTCAGGCACCCGGGGAGACACCTGTTGTCCGTGGGAGGAATATGGCCGTTGACATGCCTGGTGAAAATACCAAAAAAATCAGCTCTTCGGTGTGGAGGTATTTCACCAGAAATGCGGACAACATTTGTCAAGCCGTGTGTTGCCTTTGTCAAGCTGTAATAAGTAGGAGTAAGGACGTTAACCACCTCGGAACATCCTCCCTTATACGTCACCTGCAGCGCATTCATAATAAGTCAGTGACAAGTTCAAAAACTTTGGGCGACAGCGGAAGCAGTCCACTGACCAGTAAATCCCTTCCTCTTGTAACCAAGCTCACGCAAACCACCCCACCAACTCCCTCAGTGTCAATTTCCTCCTTCCCCAGGAATGCCAATAGTCCTGCAGGCCATGTCACTGGCAATTCTGACGAGTCCTCTCCTGCCTGGGATTCCTCCGATGCATCCTTGCGTGTAACGCCTACTGCTGCTGGCGCTGCTGTTGTTGCTGCTGGGAGTCGATGGTCATCCCAGAGGGGAAGTCGTAAGCCCACTTGTACTACTTCCAGTAAGCAATTGACTGTCCAACAGTCCTTTGCGAGGAAGATGAAATATCACAGCAGTCATCCTGCTGCAAAGCGGATAACTGAGGCCTTGACAACTATGTTGGTGTTAGACGTGCGTCCGGTATCCGCCGTTAGTTCACAGGGAACTAGACAATTTATTGAGGCAGTGTGCCCCCGTTACCAAATACCATCTAGGTTCCACTTCTGTAGGCAGGCGATACCGAGAATGTACACAGACGTCAGAAAAAGACTCACCAGTGTCCTAAAAAATGCAGTTGTACCCAATGTCCACTTAACCACGGACATGTGGACAAGTGGAGCAGGGCAGGGTCAGGACTATATGACTGTGACAGCCCACTGGGTAGATGTATGGACTCCCGCCGCAAGAACAGCAGCGGCGGCACCAGTAGCAGCATCTCGCAAACGCCAACTCTTTCCTAGGCAGGCTACGCTTTGTATCACCGCTTTCCAGAATACGCACACAGCTAAAAACCTCTTACGGCAACTGAGGAAGATCATCGCAGAATGGCTTACCCCAATTGGACTCTCCTGTGGATTTGTGGCATCGGACAACGCCAGCAATATTGTGTGTGCATTAAATATGGGCAAATTCCAGCACGTCCCATGTTTTGCACATACCTTGAATTTGGTGGTGCAGAATTTTTTAAAAAACGACAGGGGCGTGCAAGAGATGCTGTCGGTGGCCAGAAGAATTGCGGGACACTTTCGGCGTACAGGCACCACGTACAGAAGGCTGGAGCACCACCAAAAACTACTGAACCTGCCCTGCCATCATCTGAAGCAAGAAGTGGTAACGAGGTGGAATTCAACCCTCTATATGCTTCAGAGGTTGGAGGAGCAGCAAAAGGCCATTCAAGCCTATACAATTGAGCACGATATAGGAGGTGGAATGCACCTGTCTCAAGTGCAGAGGAGAATGATTTCAACGTTGTGCAAGGTTCTGATGCCCTTTGAACTTGCCACACGTGAAGTCCGTTCAGACACTGCCAGCCTGAGTCAGGTCATTCCCCTCATCAGGCTTTTGCAGAAGAAGCTGGAGACATTGAAGGAGGAGCTAACACGGAGCGATTCTGCTAGGCATGTGGGACTTGTGGATGGAGCCCTTAATTCGCTTAACAAGGATTCACGGGTGGTCAATCTGTTGAAATCAGAGCACTACATTTTGGCCACCGTGCTCGATCCTAGATTTAAAGCCTACCTTGGATCTCTCTTTCCGGCAGACACAAGTCTGCTGGGGTTGAAAGACCTGCTGGTGAGAAAATTGTCAAGTCAAGCGGAACGCGACCTGTCAACATCTCCTCCTTCACATTCTCCCGCAACTGGGGGTGCGAGGAAAAGGCTCAGAATTCCGAGCCCACCCACTGGCGGTGATGCAGGGCAGTCTGGAGCGACTGCTGATGCTGACATCTGGTCCGGACTGAAGGACCTGACAACGATTACGGACATGTCGTCTACTGTCACTGCATATGATTCTCTCAACATTGAAAGAATGGTGGAGGATTATATGAGTGACCGCATCCAAGTAGGCACGTCACACAGTCCGTACTTATACTGGCAGGAAAAAGAGGCAATTTGGAGGCCCTTGCACAAACTGGCTTTATTCTACCTAAGTTGCCCTCCCACAAGTGTGTACTCCGAAAGAGTGTTTAGTGCCGCCGCTCACCTTGTCAGCAATCGGCGTACGAGGTTACATCCAGAAAATGTGGAGAAGATGATGTTCATTAAAATGAATTATAATCAATTCCTCCGCGGAGACATTGACCAGCAGCAATTGCCTCCACAAAGTACACAGGGAGCTGAGATGGTGGATTCCAGTGGGGACGAATTGATAATCTGTGAGGAGGGGGATGTACACGGTGATATATCGGAGGATGATGATGAGGTGGACATCTTGCCTCTGTAGAGCCAGTTTGTGCAAGGAGAGATTAATTGCTTCTTTTTTGGGGGGGGGTCCAAACCAACCCGTCATATCAGTCACAGTCGTGTGGCAGACCCTGTCACTGAAATGATGGGTTGGTTAAAGTGTGCATGTCCTGTTTATACAACATAAGGGTGGGTGGGAGGGCCCAAGGACAATTCCATCTTGCACCTCTTTTTTCTTTTATTTTTCTTTGCGTCATGTGCTGTTTGGGGAGGGTTTTTTGGAAGGGCCATCCTGCGTGACACTGCAGTGCCACTCCTAGATGGGCCCGGTGTTTGTGTCGGCCACTAGGGTCGCTTATCTTGCTCACACAGTCAGCTACCTCATTGCGCCTCTTTTTTTCTTTGCGTCATGTGCTGTTTGGGGAGGGTTTTTTGGAAGGGACATCCTGCGTGACACTGCAGTGCCACTCCTAGATGGGCCCGGTGTTTGTGTCGGCCACTAGGGTCGCTTATCTTACTCACACAGTCAGCTACCTCATTGCGCCTCTTTTTTTCTTTGTGTCATGTGCTGTTTGGGGAGGGTTTTTTGGAAGGGACATCCTGCGTGACACTGCAGTGCCACTCCTAGATGGGCCCGGTGTTTGTGTCGGCCACTAGGGTCGCTTATCTTACTCACACAGCGACCTCGGTGCAAATTTTAGGACTAAAAATAATATTGTGAGGTGTGAGGTATTCAGAATAGACTGAAAATGAGTGGAAATTATGGTTTTTGAGGTTAATAATACCTTGGGATCAAAATGACCCCCAAATTCTATGATTTAAGCTGTTTTTTAGGGTTTTTTGAAAAAAACACCCGAATCCAAAACACACCCGAATCCGACAAAAAAAATTCGGTGAGGTTTTGCCAAAACGCGGTCGAACCCAAAACACGGCCGCGGAACCGAACCCAAAATCAAAACACAAAACCCGAAAAATTTCCGGCGCTCATCTCTACTGTACACAGAGTGTCTGTCAGCCAGCACTGATCAGGGGGGATTTCTGGGTACTCAGAAACCCCCTCTGCGTGCGCTACTGCGGTAGGGTTCGGTTCTCTGAGAACCGAACCCGCTCATCTCTAGTCTTAATGGAGAAGATAACTGCGTTATCTTCTCTGAACAGTTTGCTGGACAGCAGGGTTATGTTAAAAATGCAGATACGCTCGTTTCTGCATTTTTAATGTGTGAAATACAGCCTAGATATCTTTGACACATCACCTTGGATGTCCTTTCACAATCTCAAAGTTACTATTTGAGAAACTGAGCGAATAATATTCCCATCATTCAACAGAAGTTAACTGACATCACTATATACAGTATGATGACAACACAATAATTAACTCCACCAATCAAGCTTACTGCCTAAATTTCATCCTAGACTAAATTTTCTCCCATGTTCTCCACATCTAATCTGTATCCTAATCATTTTATATTCATCTATGACACATTTTCAGTATATGGGGAAGATGTTCTAATAACTAACGCCATCACTTTAACACATTGCAGGAACGGGCTTCTTTCGAAGCCCTCATCCCTGCTTGTTTAAAATAGTACATCCCGATGGAACTTAGGGCCCGATTCAGACCTGACCGGTGTTGTGCGTATTTGCACAGCGGCTGATTATCGAATGACTGCGCATGAGATGCACTGCAATGCGCAGGTGCAACGTCAAACAGCGTCAGAAATGGTGCAAAAATTTCGATCGCTAGGCGTACCCAAGGTGATGGACAGGAAGCGGACGTTTGGCGGTGGTAACTGACCATTTTCTGGGAGTGTCAGGAAAAAAGCAGGCGTTCTCAAGCGTTTTCTGGGAGGGTGTGTGACGTCAGTTCTGACCCAGATCAGCCTGTTTCTGTTGCACTGTAGGAGTATGTATTGGGCTACGCACAGACTGCACAGTATTGAAAAATGATTTAATGGTCAGTGAGTTGCGAATGGATTTGCAGATGACCGCTGCCTGGTGAAATTTTCGCACAGCGTACACATGCATTGGCACACTTGTATGGTGCGGGTTTTCACGCTCCCTGGGAGGCGACTATCTGATCGAAGCCCTCTGCAAATTTGCAGCACAGCGATCAGGTCTGAATTAGGCCCTAAATATCTTATTGCCCTGAATAGTGGAGATAATAAATAATTATTGGGTCTAGGACCCGATAATTTATAAATATGTCCCTTAAGCTTTTCTAGCCAATTACAACTCGTCTATTCACATAATGCTAAATTGTTTTATTAGCCAATTCTCAAACATGCCTTTGAACCCAAAACCAACGTTGCTGTGTGATGGGATCATATAGCCTAAACAAGCACTTTTTTCCCATTGTTTATTTTTAAATATGGCTGGAAAGTTATGGGAAATACTACCACCTGCTGGGTACACACACAAACTACTTTAGAGATAAAAGAAAAATATAATAAATACTAGAGATGTGCGGCGGGCACTTTTCATGTTTTGGCCCTCATTCCGAGTTGTTTGCTCGCTAGCTGCTTTTAGCAGCATTGCACACGCTAGGCCGCCGCCCTCTGGGAGTGTATCTTAGCTTAGCAGAATAGCGAACGAAAGATTAGCAGAACTGCTAATAAATATGTCTTTGCAGCTCTGAGTAGCTCCGGACCTACTCACAGATTGCGATCAGCTCAGTCCGTTTAGTTCCTGGTTTGGTGTCACAAACACGCCCTGCGTTCGGCCAGCCACTCCCCCGTTTCTCCAGACACTCCCGCGTTTTTCACTGGCACGCCTGCGTTTTTTAGCACACTCCCGGAAAACGCTCAGTTACCACCCAGAAACGCCCCTTTCCTGTCAATCATTCACCGATCAGCAGTGTGACTGAAAAGCGCCACAGGATCCACAGCAAAACTGCTAAGTTTTTAGTTAAATAACTAAGCGCATGCGCCCTGCGTGCCTTGCGCATGCGCAATTAGCAACAAATCGCAGCATAATGAAAAATAAGATTTTACTCACCGGTAAATCTATTTCTCGTAGTCCGTAGTGGATGCTGGGACTCCGTAAGGACCATGGGGAATAGCGGCTCCGCAGGAGACTGGGCACAACTAAAGAAAGCTTTAGGACTACCTGGTGTGCACTGGCTCCTCCCACTATGACCCTCCTCCAGACCTCAGTTAGGATACTGTGCCCGGAAGAGCTGACACAATAAGGAAGGATTTTGAATCCCGGGTAAGACTCATACCAGCCACACCAATCACACCGTATAACTCGTGATATTATACCCAGTTAACAGTATGAAATATAACTGAGCCTCTCAACAGATGGCTCAACAATAACCCTTTAGTTAACAATAACTATGTACAAGTATTGCAGACAATCCGCACTTGGGACGGGCGCCCAGCATCCACTACGGACTACGAGAAATAGATTTACCGGTGAGTAAAATCTTATTTTCTCTGACGTCCTAAGTGGATGCTGGGACTCCGTAAGGACCATGGGTATTATACCAAAGCTCCCAAACGGGCGGGAGAGTGCGGATGACTCTGCAGCACCGAATGAGAGAACTCAAGGTCCTCCTCAGCCAGGGTATCAAATTTGTAGAATTTAGCAAACGTGTTTGCCCCTGACCAAGTAGCAGCTCGGCAAAGTTGTAAAGCCGAGACCCCTCGGGCAGCCGCCCAAGAAGAGCCCACCTTCCTCGTGGAATGGGCTTTTACAGATTTAGGATGCGGCAGGCCAGCCGCAGAATGCGCCAGCTGAATTGTGCTACAAATCCAGCGAGCAATAGTCTGCTTTGAAGCAGGAGCACCCAGCTTGTTGGGTGCATACAGGATAAATAGCGAGTCAGTCTTCCTGACTCCAGCCGTCCTGGAAACAATTTTTCAAGGCCCTGACTACGTCCAGTAACTTGGAGTCCTCCAAGTCCCTAGTAGCCGCAGGCACCACGATAGGTTGGTTCAAGTGAAAAGCTGATACCACCTTAGGGAGAAACTGGGGACGAGTCCTCAATTCTGCCCTATCCATATGGAAAATCAGATAGGGGCTTTTACATGACAAAGCCGCCAATTCTGACACACGCCTGGCCGAAGCCAAGGCCAAAAGCATGACCACTTTCCACGTGAGATATTTTAAATCCACGGTTTTAAGTGGCTCAAACCAATGTGACTTTAGGAAACCCAACACCACGTTGAGGTCCCAAGGTGCCACTGGAGGCACAAAAGGAGGCTGAATATGCAGGACTCCCTTAACAAATGTCTGAACTTCATGCAGTGAAGCCAGTTCTTTTTGGAAGAAAATCGACAGAGCCGAAATCTGGACCTTAATGGAACCCAATTTTAGGCCCATAGTCACTCCTGCTTGTAGGAAATGCAGAAATCGACCTAGTTGAAATTCCTCTGTTGGGGCCTTTTTGGCCTCACACCAAGCAACATATTTCCGCCATATGCGGTGATAATGCTTTGCAGTTACATCTTTCCTGGCTTTAATCAGCGTAGGAATGACTTCCTCCGGAATGCCCTTTTCCTTCAGGATCCGGCGTTCAACCGCCATGCCGTCAAACGCAGCCGCGGTAAGTCTTGGAACAGACAGGGCCCCTGCTGCAGCAGGTCCTGTCTGAGCGGCAGAGGCCATGGGTCCTCTGAGATCATCTCTTGAAGTTCCGGGTACCACGCTCGTCTTGGCCAATCCGGAACCACGAGTATTGTTCTTACTCCTCGTTTTCTTATTATTCTCAGTACCCTTGGTATGAGAGGCAGAGGAGGGAACACATAAACTGACTGGTACACCCACGGTGTCACTAGAGCGTCCACAGCTATCGCCTGAGGGTCCCTTGACCTGGCGCAATATCTCTCTAGTTTTTTGTTTAGGCGGGACGCCATCATGTCCACCTGTGGCCATTCCCATCGATTTACAATCAGCGTGAAGACTTCTGGATGAAGTCCCCACTCTCCCGGGTGGAGGTCGTGCCTGCTGAGAAAGTCTGCTTCCCAGTTGTCCACTCCCGGAATGAACACTGCTGACAGTGCTAGTACGTGATTTTCCGCCCATCGGAGAATCCTTGTGGCTTCTGCCATTGCCATCCTGCTTCTTGTGCCGCCCTGTCGATTTACATGGACGACTGCCGTGATGTTGTCTGACTGGATCAGTACCGGCTGGTGTAGAAGCAGGGATTTTGCCTGACTTAGGGCATTGTAAATGGCCCTTAGTTCCAGAATATTTATGTGTAGGGAAGTCTCCTGACTCGACCATAGTCCTTGGAAGTTTCTTCCCTGTGTGACTGCCCCCCAGCCTCGAAGGCTGGCATCCGTGGTCACCAGGACCCAGTCCTGTATGCCGAATCTGCGGCCCTCTAGAAGATGAGCACTCTGCAGCCACCACAGCAGAGACACCCTGGTTCTTGGAGACAGGGTTATTAGGCGATGCATCTGAAGATGCGATCCGGACCATTGGTCCAACAGGTCCCACTGAAAGATTCTGGCATGGAACCTGCCGAAAGGAATTGCCTCGTAAGAAGCCACCATCTTTCCCAGGACCCGCGTGCAGTGATGCACCGATACCTGTTTTGGTTTCAGGAGGTCTCTGACTAGAGATGACAGCTCCTTGGCTTTCTCCTCCGGGAGAAACACTTTTTTCTGGGCTGTATCCAGAATCATACCCAGGAACAGTAGACGTGTCGTCGGAACCAGCTGTGATTTTGGAATATTCAGAATCCAACCGTGCTGGTGTAGCACCTCCTGAGATAGTGCTACTCCCACCAACAACTGCTCCTTGGACCTCGCCTTTATTAGGAGATCGTCCAAGTACGGGATAATTAAAACTCCATTTCTTCGAAGGAGTATCATCATTTCCGCCATTACCTTGGTAAACACCCTCGGTGCCGTGGAGAGTCCAAACGGCAGCGTCTGGAATTGGTAATGGCAATCCTGTACCACAAATCTGAGGTACTCCTGGTGAGGATAGTAAATGGGGACATGCAGGTAAGCATCCTTGATGTCCAGGGATACCATGTAATCCCCCTCGTCCAGGCTTGCAATAACCGCCCTGAGCGATTCCATCTTGAACTTGAATTTTTTTATGTATGTGTTCAAGGATTTCAAATTTAAAATGGGTCTCACCGAACCGTCCGGTTTCGGTACCACAAACAGTGTGGAATAGTAACCCCGTCCTTGTTGAAGTAGGGGCACCTTGATTATCACCTGCTGGGAATACAGCTTGTGAATTGCCGCTAGCACAGCCTCCCTGTCTGAAGGAGTAATCGGCAAGGCAGATTTTAGGAACCGGTGGGGTGGAGACGCCTCGAATTCCAGTTTGTACCCTTGAGATACTATTTGCAGGATCCAGGGATCCACCTGTGAGCGAGCCCACTGATCGCTGAAATTTTTGAGGCGGTCCCCCACCGTACCTGGCTCCGCCTGTCATGCGGCGGACTTGGAAGAAGCGGGGGAGGACTTTTGCTCCTGGGAACCTGCTGTTTGTTGCAGCCTTTTTCCCCTACCTCTGCCTCTGGACAGAAAGGACTGTACCTGATAAAACTGCGCCTTTTTAGGCTGTGAGGGAACATGGGGTAAAAATGCTGACTTCCCAGCAGTTGCTGTGGAAACTAGGTCCGAGAGACCATCCCCAAATAACTCCTCACCCTTATTTGTAACACCTCTTTCATTGCTTCAATCATGCAACGAATGGCCTTAGTGGACATTAGACTAGACTCATCGTCGTCGACACTGGTGTCAGTATCCGTGTCGACATCCGCGTCTGCCATCTGAGGTAGCGGGCGTTTTAGAGCCCCCGATGGCCTTTGAGACGCCTGGACAGGCACGAGCTGAGAAGCCGGCTGTCCCGCATTTGGCATGTCGTCAAATCTTTTGTGTAAGGAGTCGACACGTGCACGCAATTCCTTCCATAAGTCCATCCACTCAGGTGTCTGCCCCGCAGGGGGTGACATCCCTTCTATAGGCATCTGCTCCGCCTCCACATCATTATCCTCATCAAACATGTCAGGAAACTTTTAATTTCCTGTATTTTATATCCATTGGGACTGTCTCCTGCGGTGTCCCTTTTTAGATGAACAGATAAGCTATTTTAAACTTTTGATCTTGTACGTGTGTTGTCTAGCCATTGTATGTCTTTGTATATGAAATTGTTACCACTTTTAAATGTCCGGGCTACTAATGAAGTTTAATTGGGAATAAGCATGTTCCCTAATTTATTGCCCTTCATATACAAATGACCTTATTTGATTGTGAGAACGATACACACTACGCCCTATTGTGTTTTTCTCTCTACATGCTAATCCAAAATTGAGGAACACTCGTCGGAAGTTCTGTTACAACCAAATAAGTGTTCTTGGTTATAATTTCACCCACCTGGCCATTTCCTGTATAATTTGTCATCACACTCAGAAGCGCTTGTTTTCTCTGCTATTATATATATATATATATATATATATATGTGTGTGTATATATATATATATATATATATTAAAATCCATGTGTCTGGCACTCACAAATGGTGGCAGATATACTTGCTGTGGTGCCCTCCTAGGGTTGGTAGACCAAATAGATGCATACAGTAGAGATGACAGGTTGCACTCAGCAGACTTGTTAACAGATTAAAAAATGTCCTTTATTCCTACATGGCGGGCATACTTCCGTAATCAGGCACAATATTATGCCTGACAATGGGTGCAAGCCCGAAACATAGGAATGCAGAACGTTTTTAAAACTATTAACAAGTCTGTAGAGTGCAACCTGTCATCTCTCTCTCTCTCTATAATATATATAATGCACACACATACTGTATATATACATATGTCTTTTTCCCCCTCCCAGCAACTGATCACATCCACCCCTTGTATATTTAATGATTCCCCCGACCCCTTATATATGATTCCCACCCCTTAAATATTTAATGATCCCACCTCATCCCCGCCTTGTATATATCCAATTAACTGCACTCATCTGTATACACTGACCTCGGCTGATGTGCACTCAAAGTCGGTCAGCTTATCGTCAACCTCTCGCTCCTCCTGGAAGATGCGCAGCGCCAGCGTCTTCTAGTAGTCACCGGTGCTGCAGTAGCCGGAGTACCGGAGTAGCAGGGGAGCATGCAGCGCCGCGTCCGGTCCCGCTGCTGGTACAGAGTGACATAGGTGCAGGGCAGGCAGATGATTCTACTTTTTGCCAGGCTCCGCCGTCAGCAGCAACTCCACCAGTAGGTTCCGCTGCTGCTGGGAGTCTGCTGCTGGTTGTGAAGCATGCAGAGAAGTAGAATCGTCCCTATACAGCTGCTTTGGCTGGGGGGCCCCATTTGAGTGTGGGGCCCAGGGTACTTACCCCCTGGGCCCCCTCCTTAATCCGGCACTGGTGTAACTGGGATGTCAGTGCTCAAAAGACAGACTTCGGCATTCTGATGCTGAGAATCCTGACAAATGTTGGGTAAGTATAGCAGGGGCGTATCTACCCATTGGCCAGGATGGCACTCGCCAGGGGCGCCAGCCGAGCAAGGGGCGCCGACCGACGGTGCCAACCTCGGCAAATGGGTGGAATCCCTTAAGCCGTAGTGTCTGGCAATACCTTCTGTGCCAAGCTGCCTGTGCATTGCCTGAGATGGAGGGCGGAGGATCGCTCAGCAGGCAGGAGCTGGCGCCGGTGTCCAGCACCGCAATGCACTACAGGGAAGAAACTGAAAATAAACTACATCTCCCATCAGCCCTTGCTGTCGGGAGTTCCCGGCGGCAGAGGCTGCTGGTAGCTGTAGTATTTTTCCCGTTTCTTCATGTAGTTTGGTGCGGTGCCGGACACCGGCGCCAGCTCCTGCCTGCTGAGCAATCCTCCGCCCTCCATCCCAGGAAGCTCGGCACAGCAGGTATTGCCAGACACTATGGCTATCTGCTAGGATGTTGTGGGGTGGGGACTAGGGCTATGTACTGTGTGGGGAGTTTATGTTTGTGCTGGGAGTGGGGGAGACTACCACTATGTGCTAAGGGCAGACTACAGCTATGTGCTGGGAGGGGGATGGGGATTATAGCTATGTGCTTGGGGCGGTGAGGAGCTATGTTGGCAGGGAACTATTTTTATGTAAAGAATAAATAATCACCTGCGCTCCTTGCTTAAAATCAGGCTGCAGAAATCAAACGTGACTTACACCAATCACTAAAACACAATATAACCACAAAAACAAAATTCCTGCGCACTGATCGAGGGTATAAGACACTCTATTAGATGTCAATGAATGAAAAACCCATCTAGGTTTAGCGTTTAAAATAGATCCAAAAAGAAGTCTCAGTGAGGTCAATTTTGGAGACAGTTAATATTCAAAGATACTACAGTCAGTCCTTGTACTGATCTCCCTTAATTATAGAAGATCAGACCGATAATGTGAAGCAACGTCCCAATAAAATGATTTTTCCAATAAAATTATTTTTAATAGTCAGATGTAAATTCTCTTATCTGGTCTCGTCCTGGGTCCTCCAACCAATTAGAAAAGTAAACGTGATAAAACTTAGATTCAGTCAGCCCCACCGTTTTTCAATTCTTTGTCTCTGTCCTCAAGCAATGGTACATGAAAGACAAATAATGGGGAATCATAGTGCAGACTTATAAAAGTTTATTTAGACACGTTTACAATTAAAAGACTTAGCATGCGTACCCTCAGTGACCTTCGGTGGAAGGCACAGTAATAGGCGTATAGGGGTAATAAAGAAGCTTCCCCTATTAAGCTTTACCTTCACTGAGTCCTGGGCCGCAGGAAACACCAACGCGTTTCAACCGGTATGGTCTTTATCAAGGTGTATAAAGTGCATGGAGGACCAGATATTTAAAGATAACATAAACCACACCCATTTCCTGTTACAATGGGCGGGGTTAACGGGCAAATTTCATAAAACAAACAGTAACTCAATATCCCTACATATAATAAAGATGGATTATTGTCCACAATAATAATGGTTAGCCTGGTGTTGGTTTCCAAGGCTAAAAAACCCTAAAATTAGCTCAAAATCGCTTAAAAACGCCATGCGTTCCAACCCCTGGAACGCATGGCGTGACTTCCGGTTCCGCCGGAAGTGAAGTAACGGCCAGTGCGTTCCACCTGCGGGAATACGCAACGTCACTTCCGGTTCCGCGAGAAATGACGTTGCGGGTAGCCGGAGATTAGTGAGAGTGTAACACACTCTCTTCCTGCCTCCGGACAGTGTTTGGGCACCATTTTAAGTGTGGGCAACATGGTATCCCTTTTCCCAAACACGGATGGATAACTCCATGAAACTGCATGAAATGTATAAAACGGCCATTAATAACCCTCGAACATCCAAAATAATAGTATCCATACTTTCTACAAACAGCGAAAAATAGACAGCCACATAATCATTAGTTTGGAACATATCATTACTTCAGGATTCCGCTTACAGTGACATAAAAATGAACGAATGAATAAAAAGCAAATTAAAACACTTCTTTAGACATATACATAAAAATGGAATAAAAAATCATGATATTAAACAAATGTCCATTTAAAACTAAATGTATGGGAATTTGTAATAAACGAATAGAGGATTAATAATTCACTTGTAGTAGTGCTAAAAAACATACCTCCCTATTTTTCCATTTTATTGTGTAGGCATTCAAATATATTTTAGGGGAAGATTTTCTTATTTTAACGCAAGACCCTTGGTCATTCTCTAAATGACATATTATATGATGTCAAATCTAAAGGCAGAAACTAGAGGAACTAAAAAACAGACACGTTGGCGGAGGCTGGTATGCACCCCAGAGGTGGTTATAGAAACCACTTGAGCTCAAAGTCTCCATTTAGACCCCACGGGTCAAGTGTTTTAATTTCATGAATGGCTCTCATCTCCGCTTTAGCCAAAAATGTTTCTATCCCTTTTGTTCTCCAGTGTCCTTCGATTTTTTTGATTCCTATTATGTTTTTAATGTGGTTGAGGGAACATTGATGTTCAAGTGAAAAATGTTGAGAAAGGGAATGATTAGCGAAACCTTTTTTTTATATTTCTCAGATGCTCAGCCCATCGTTCTCTAAGTTTTCTTGAAGTATTTCCTATATACTGAAGACCACAACTGCATTCTATGAGATAGATGCAGTTGGGACTATTGCACGTGATGAATTCATTGATTTTGAAGATTTTGTTTGTGGTATTGGAGATGTATTCAACCATTTTTGTAGGTTGTTTGGTGTGAGCAATGCAGACAATACATGAGCCACATCTATGGAAGCCCTTCGTTTTTATTCGACCTGTTCTTTTCTCTGGAACAGCACTTTTAACTAATCTATTTTTTAAATTAGGTGCTCTCCGGTATACGAATCTGGGTTTAGGAGGAATAATGTCTTTTAAAATGGGGTCTTGTTGTAACAAATGCCAGTTTTTTCTGATGATGTGTTCAATAGTTTTGTATTCATTGTTAAAAGTGGTGATGAACGGGACATGGGGTTTCTCCTTATACTGTGTTTTTGCCTTATAAGTCAGGAGAGATTCTTGGGTTGTTTCTTGAAAGTCTTCTATGGCTTTTTCAATCGTGGTCCTTTCATAACCTTTAACAAGTAGCTTATCTTTCATTTCTTTAATTTGGTCAGTGAAGACTTCTTTATTGGTGCAGTTTCTTCGCACTCTTTGAATCTGACCTTTAGGAATGTTTTGTAACCATCTCGGATGGTGGTGGCTTGTCACTTGGATGTAAGAGTTGCTGTCGGTAGGTTTTGTGAAATTGCGAGTTGCTAGAGACTCCCCTTCCTTATATATTACCAGGTCTAGGAAGCTCACTTCCATAGGGCTGATATTAAATGTTAGTTGAATATTGAAGGGGTTACTGTTCAGTGTCCTACAGAATTCCTCCAGAGTCTCTTTTTCTCCTGTCCAAATGAAAAGGATATCATCTATGAAGCGAATCCACAGGGAGATGTTTTCTTTTTGGGGGTTGTTATGCCATATGACATTGTCTTCCCACCACCCCATGAATAAATTTGCGTAAGCAGGAGCAAATTTCGTGCCCATTGCTGTTCCCCTTTTTTGAATATAATACTGATTATTATACTAAAAGAAGTTGTTTTCCAAGATGAACATGATGGATTCCTTTATGAAGTTTAATTTATTTTCATTTATGATCTCGTTATTCTTTCTAAAAAAATATTCTACTGCAGTGATACCTAACTGATGATCTATGATGGTATATAGAGAGGCAACGTCGGCTGTTACTAGAAAATGTTGGTTCGTGACTTTCACTTTTTTTAATCGATTAATAGTATCTATGGTGTCCTTAATATAAGATGGAATTTTCAATACTTCCGGTTGTAGATGAGCATCTATGAAATGTGATAGGTTAGATGATATGGAATCCATTCCTGCAATTATGGGGCGTCCTGGGGGATTTATGGGGTCTTTATGTATTTTGGGTAGAACATACATGACAGGTAGCACTGGGTGTTCTTTTATGAGGTACTTTCTCTCTGCATTCGTGATGGTTCCGTTTTCTACGTATTTATTCACCAGTACGGTTAAGTGTTTTTCCATTCTGTCAGTGGGGTTCCCTCTTAATAGCCCATAGGTGGTTTTATCTTCCAACTGTCTCAGAATTTCCTGATTGTATTTGCACGTATCCATAATTACGACCCCTCCCCCTTTGTCCGCCGGTTTAATGGTGATGCTTTCATTTTTTTCCAAATGGTTAATTGCTTCATTTTCTTCTTTAGTGATGTTATAATTTAATTTCCTTTTGTCGTTGATTTTCTCGACCTCAGTACAGACAATCTTATTAAATGTTTCTAAAAAACAACCTCTACTGTAGGTGGGATTGAACGTGGACTTTGGTTTAAAATGTTTCACATTCTCATCATCAGATGTTTTTTGACCGACAAAATTGTCAAATTCCTGACAAATTTTTGAATGTCAACATAAGTGTCAAACTTATTAAGTTTATTGACAGGAGCAAATTTGAGTCCTTTTTGTAGGACGGCTACTTCATGTTTTTTCAACTCATAATTACTTAGGTTGAATATTTTCATGGAAGGATCTTTAGATGGTGGTGGTGTTGTATTTATTTCATTTACCACTCTTTTGATTTTTCCATTCCCCCTTTTTCCTCTATGTGTTCTTTTTCTTCCTTTTATCTCCACATGTTCTTTCTCTGACCCTGTTCTAAAAAAACTTCCCTATCTAGTATTTCAAACCGATTGGAAGTTGTTGTAGGGTGGCGATTAGGTCTATAAGGGCGGGAGTTTTCTTCATAGCTTCTTGTTGTTGATAATCTACGGCGTGTGAATCTCCTCCTGTTTCTTAATGAGTTCCAGGTGTCTTTCTGTTCCCAGTTTCCTTTTGTTTCCCTCTCCCGATCATTTCTTCTCCTATGTCGGGATTCTTCTTTATGTTCGGAACGACGGTCTGTGTTCCTAAAATGTATTCTTTTAATCTGTCTTGATATATAAGAGTTGTGGTTTTGTCGTGGTGCATGGGTCCGGTGATCAATGAGGGGTGTGTGGATAGGACAGAAGGTGGGGGGGGGTTATATTCACCCTGATCTAAAGTTATGAGACTGTCACCTTCTCCAAGATCTATCTGTTCATTTTCTTTTATGTCTCTATTATATTTGGTTTGTTTCCTTATAATAAGTTCTTTCTCTTTTTTAACAATTTTATATTCTAGTTCCTTCTCTAAATCTTTATATTCCCTTAGTTCCCGAAAAGGTTCTATTTGTGCTGTTAGTTCACCAATGGTATTTTCTATTCTAACAAGTTCTTGTTTTCTTTCATTAATGATGAGTTCCATCAGTGACAGTGAACATTAATTGAGAATGATACCCCATTCTTTTTCAAAGCCCTCATTATCTGTTTGAAAGGTGCACGGTTTGTTTATTTTCAGCCCTCTTGGGATCAGATCTTCTGCTACATATCTCTCTAGAGTGGCTATTTTCCACCATGTCTTACTCTCCTTGGTGAGAATTTTTTCTAATTTATCCATAATGTTATTCAAATCTGTATCAACTAATTCTGTATCAGCTTGATTATTTTTACCTTTAACCATATCAAAAACAGAGTTGACAAGGAGTCTCCGTTTTTCTCTATACCCCAGCATGGTCAGCAGTTGATAGGTGGTGAATAGAACGTGAATATAAAGAATAAATAATCACCTACGCTCCTTGCTTAAAATCGGGCTGCAGAAATCAAACGTGACTTACACCAATCAAAAAACACAATATAAACACAAAAACAAAATTCCTGCGCACTGATCGAGGGTATAAGACACTCTGTTAGATGTCAATGAATGAAAAACCCATCTAGGTTTAGCGTTTAAAATAGATCCAAAAAGAAGTCTCAGTGAGGTCAATTTTGGAGACAGTTAATATTCAAAGATACTACAGTCAGTCCTTGTACTGATCTCCCTTAATTATAGAAGATCAGACCGATAATGTGAAGCAACGTCCCAATAAAATGATTTTTCCAATAAAATTATTTTTAATAGTCAGATGTAAATTCTCTTATCTGGTCTCGTCCTGGGTCCTCCAACTAATTAGAAAAGTAAACGTGATAAAACTTAGATTCAGTCAGCCCCACCGTTTTTCAATTCTTTGTCTCTGTACTCAAGCAATGGTACATGAAAGACAAATAATGGGGAATCATAGTGCAGACTTATAAAAGTTTATTTAGACACGTTTACAATTAAAAGACTTAGCATGCGTACCCTCAGTGACCTTCGGTGGAAGGCACAGTAATAGGCGTATAGGGGTAATAAAGAAGCTTCCCCTATTAAGCTTTACCTTCACCGAGTCCTGGGCTGCAGGAAACACCAACGCGTTTCAACCGGTATGGTCTTTATCAAGGTGTATAAAGTGCATGGAGGACCAGATATTTAAAGATAACATAAGCCACACCCATTTCCTGTTACAATGGGCAGGGTTAACGGGCACATTTCATAAAACAAACAGTAACTCAATATCCCTACATATAATAAAGATGGATTATTGTCCACAATAATAATGGTTAGCCTGGTGTTGGTTTCCAAGGCTAAAAAAACCTAAAATTAGCTCAAATTCGCTTAAAAACGCCATGCGTTCCAACCCCTGGAACGCATGGCGTGACTTCCGGTTCCGCCGGAAGTGAAGTAACGGCCAGTGCGTTCCACCTGCGGGAATACGCGACGTCACTTCCGGTTCCGCGGGAAATGACGTCGCGGGTAGCCGGAGATTAGTGAGAGTGTAACACACTCTCTTCCTGCCTCCGGACAGTGTTTGGGCACAATTTTAAGTGTGGGCAACATAGTATCCCTTTTCCCAAACACGGATGGATAACTCCATGAAACTGCATGAAATGTATAAAACGACCATTAATAACCCTCGAACATCCAAAATAATAGTATCCATACTTTCTACAAACAGCGAAAAATAGACAGCCACATAATCATAAGTTTGGAACATATCATTACTTCAGGATTCCGCTTACAGTGACATAAAAATGAACGAATGAATTGTAAACGTGTCTAAATAAACTTTTATAAGTCTGCACTATGATTCCCCATTATTTGTCTTTCATGTACCATTGCTTGAGGACGGAGACAAAGAATTGAAAAACGGTGGGGCTGACTGAATCTAAGTTTTATCACGTTTACTTTTCTAATTGGTTGGAGGACCCAGGACGAGACCAGATAAGAGAATTTACATCTGACTATTAAAAATAATTTTATTGGAAAAATCATTTTATTGGGACATTGCTTCACATTATCGGTCTGATCTTCTATAATTAAGGGAGATCAGTACAAGGACTGACTGTAGTATCTTTGAATATTAACTGTCTCCAAAATTGACCTCACTGAGACTTCTTTTTGGATCTATTTTAAACGCTAAACCTAGATGGAATTTTCATTCATTGACATCTAACAGAGTGTCCTATACCCTCGATCAGTGCGCAGGAATTTTGTTTTTGTGTTTATATTGTGTTTTAGTGATTGGTGTAAGTCACGTTTGATTTCTGCAGCCTGATTTTAAGCAAGGAGCGCAGGTGATTATTTATTCTTTATATTCACGTTCTATTCACCACCTATCAACTGCTGACCATGCTGGGGTATAGAGAAAAACGGAGACTCCTTGTCAACTCTGTTTTTGATATGGTTAAAGGTAAAAATAATCAAGCTGATACAGAATTAGTTGATACAGATTTGAATAACATTATGGATAAAGTAGAAAAAATCCTCACCAAGGAGAGTAAGACATGGTGGGAAATAGCCACTCTAGAGAGATATGTAGCAGAAGATCTGATCCCAAGAGGGCTGAAAATAAACAAACCGTGCACCTTTCAAACAGATAATGAGGGCTTTGAAAAAGAATTGGGTATCATTCTCAATAAATGTTCACTGTCACTGATGGAACTCATCATTATTGAAAGAAAACAAGAACTTGTTAGAATAGAAAAAATCATTGGTGAACTAACAGCACAAATAGAACCTTTTCGGGAACTAAGGGAATGTAAAGATTTAGAGAAGGAACTAGAATATAAAATTGTTAAAAAAGAGAAAGAACTTATTATAAGGAAACAAACCAAATATAATAGAGACATAAAAGAAAATGAACCGATAGATCTAGGAGAAGGTGATAGTCTCATAACTTTAGATCAGGGTGAATATAACACCCCCCACCTTCTGTCCTATCCACACACCCCTCATTGATCACCGGACCCGTGTACCATGACAAAACCACAACTCTTATATATCAAGACAGAATAAAAGAATACATTTTAGGAACACAGACCGTCGTTCCGAACATAAAGAAGAATCCCGACATAGGAGAAGAAATGATCGGGAGGGGGAAACAAAAGGAAACTGGGAACAGAAAGACACCTGGAACTCATTAAGAGAAACAGGAGGAGATTCACATGCCGTAGATTATCAACAACAAGAAGCTATGAAGAAAACTCCCGCCGTTATAGACCTAATCGCCACCCTACAACAACTTCCAATCGGTTTGAAATACTAGATAGGGAAGTTTTTTTAGAACGGGGTCAGAGAAAGAACAGGTGGAGATAAAAGGAAGAAAAAGAACACATAGAGGAAAAAGGGGGAATGGAAAAATCAAAAGAGTGGTAAACGAAATAAATACAACACCACCACCATCTAAAGATCCTTCCACGAATATATTCAACCTAAGTATTTATGAGTTGAAAAAACATGAAGTAGCCGTCCTACAAAAAGGACTCAAATTTGCTCCTGTCAATAAACTTAATAAGTTTGACACTTATGTTGACATTCAAAAATTTGTCAGGAATTTGTCACTAAAAAAGTATTTTGTCGGTCAAAAAACATCTGATGATGAGAATGTGAAACTTTTTAAACCAAAGTCCACGTTCAATCCCTCCTACAGTAGGGGTTGTTTTTTAGAAACATTTAATAAGATTGTCTGTACTGAGGTCGAGAAAATCAACGACAAAAGGAAATTAAATTATAACATCACTAAAGAAGAAAATGAAGCAATTAACCATTTGGAAAAAAATGAAAGCATCACCATTAAACCGGCGGACAAAGGGGGAGGGGTCGTAATTATGGATACGTGCAAATACAATCAGGAAATTCTGAGACAGTTGGAAGATAAAACCACCTATGGGCTATTAAGAGGGAACCCCACTGACAGAATGGAAAAACACTTAACCGTACTGGTGAATAAATACGAAGAAAACGGAACCATCACGAATGCAGAGAGAAAGTACCTCATAAAAGAACACCCAGTGCTACCTGTCATGTATGTTCTACCCAAAATACATAAAGACCCCATAAATCCCCCAGGACTCCCCATAATTGCAGGAACGGATTCCATATCATCTAACCTATCACATTTCATAGATGCTCATCTACAACCGGAAGTATTGAAAATTCCATCTTATATTAAGGACACCGTAGATACTATTAATTGATTAAAAAAAGTGAAAGTCACGAACCAACATTTTCTAGTAACAGCCGACGTTGCCTCTCTATATATCATCATAGATCATCAGTTAGGTATCACTGCAGTAGAATATTTTTTTAGAAAGAATAACGAGATCATAAATGAAAATAAATTAAACTTCATAAAGGAATCCATCATGTTCATCTTGGAAAACAACTTCTTTTGGTATAATAATCAGTATTATATTCAAAAAAGGGGAACAGCAATGGGCACGAAATTTGCTCCTGCTTACGCAAATTTATTCATGGGGTGGTGGGAAGACAATGTCATATGGCATAACAACCCCCAAAAAGAAAACATCTCCCTGTGGATTCGCTTCATAGATGATATCCTCTTCATTTGGACAGGAGAAAAAGAGACTCTGGAGGAATTCTGTAGGATACTGAACAGTAACCCCTTCAATATTCAACTAACATTTAATATCAGCCCTATGGAATTGAGCTTCCTAGACCTGGTAATATATAAGGAAGGGGAGTCTCTAGCAACTCGCAATTTCACAAAACCTACCGACAGCAACTCTTACATCCAAGTGACAAGCCACCACCATCCGAGATGGTTACAAAACATTCCTAAAGGTCAGATTCAAAGAGTGCGAAGAAACTGCACCAATAAAGAAGTCTTCACTGACCAAATTAAAGAAATGAAAGATAAGCTACTTGTTAAAGGTTATGAAAGGACCACGATTGAAAAAGCCATAGAAGACTTTCAAGAAACAACCCAAGAATCTCTCCTGACTTATAAGGCAAAAACACAGTATAAGGAGAAACCCCAGGTCCCGTTCATCACCACTTTTAACAATGAATACAAAACTATTGAACACATCATCAGAAAAAACTGGCATTTGTTACAACAAGACCCCATTTTAAAAGACATTATTCCTCCTAAACCCAGATTCGTATACCGGAGAGCACCTAATTTAAAAAATAGATTAGTTAAAAGTGCTGTTCCAGAGAAAAGAACAGGTCGAATAAAAACGAAGGGCTTCCATAGATGTGGCTCATGTATTGTCTGCATTGCTCACACCAAACAACCTACAAAAATGGTTGAATACATCTCCAATACCACAAACAAAATCTTCAAAATCAATGAATTCATCACGTGCAATAGTCCCAACTGCATCTATCTCATAGAATGCAGTTGTGGTCTTCAGTATATAGGAAAGACTTCAAGAAAACTTAGAGAACGATGGGCTGAGCATCTGAGAAATATAAAAAAAGGTTTCACTAATCATTCCCTTTCTCAACATTTTTCACTTGAACATCAATGTTCCCTCAACCACATTAAAAACATAATAGGAATCAAAAAAATCGAAGGACACTGGAGAACAAAAGGGATAGAAACATTTTTGGCTAAAGCGGAGATGAGAGCCATTCATGAAATTAAAACACTTGACCCGTGGGGTCTAAATGGAGACTTTGAGCTCAAGTGGTTTCTATAACCACCTCTGGGGTGCATACCAGCCTCCGCCAACGTGTCTGTTTTTTAGTTCCTCTAGTTTCTGCCTTTAGATTTGACATCATATAATATGTCATTTAAAGAATGACCAAGGGTCTTGCGTTAAAATAAGAAAATCTTCCCCTAAAATATATTTGAATGCCTACACAATAAAATGGAAAAATAGGGAGGTATGTTTTTTAGCACTACTACAAGTGAAGTATTAATCCTCTATTCATTTATTACAAATTCCCATACATTTAGTTTTAAATGGACATTTGTTTATTATCATTATTTTTTATTCCATTTTTATGTATATGTCTAAAGAAGTGTTTTAATTTGCTTTTTATTCATCCGTTCATTTTTATGTCACTGTAAGCGGAATCCTGAAGTAATGATATGTTCCAAACTTATGATTATGTGGCTGTCTATTTTTCGCTGTTTGTAGAAAGTATGGATACTACTATTTTGGATGTTCGAGGGTTATTAATGGCCGTTTTATACATTTCATGCAGTTTCATGGAGTTATCCATCCGTGTTTTGGAAAAGGGATACCATGTTGCCCACACTTAAAATGGTGCCCAAACACTGTCCGGAGGCAGGAAGAGAGTGTGTTACACTCTCACTAATCTCCGGCTACCCGCGACGTCATTTCCCGCGGAACCGGAAGTGACGTCGCGTATTCCCGCAGGTGGAACGCACTGGCCGTTACTTCACTTCCGGCGGAACCGGAAGTCACGCCATGCGTTCCAGGGGTTGGAACGCATGGTGTTTTTAAGCGATTTTGAGCTAATTTTAGGTTTTTTTAGCCTTGGAAACCAACACCAGGCTAACCATTATTATTGTGGACAATAATCCATCTTTATTATATGTAGGGATATTGAGTTACTGTTTGTTTTATGAAATGTGCCCGTTAACCCCGCCCATTGTAACAGGAAATGGGTGTGGTTTATGTTATCTTTAAATATCTGGTCCTCCATGCACTTTATACACCTTGATAAAGACCATACCGGTTGAAACGCGTTGGTGTTTCCTCCGGGGGCCAGGACTCGGTGAAGGTAAAGCTTAATAGGGGAAGCTTCTTTATTACCCCTATACGCCTATTACTGTGCCTTCCACCGAAGGTCACTGAGGGTACGCATGCTAAGTCTTTTAATTGTAAACGTGTCTAAATAAACTTTTATAAGTCTGCACTATGATTCCCCATTATTTGTCTTTCATGTACCATTGCTTGAGGACAGAGACAAAGAATTGAAAAACGGTGGGGCTGACTGAATCTAAGTTTTATCACGTTTACTTTTCTAATTGGTTGGAGGACCCAGGACGAGACCAGATATGAGAATTTACATCTGACTATTAAAAATAATTTTATTGGAAAAATCATTTTATTGGGACGTTGCTTCACATTATCGGTCTGATCTTCTATAATTAAGGGAGATCAGTACAAGGACTGACTGTAGTATCTTTGAATATTAACTGTCTCCAAAATTGACCTCACTGAGACTTCTTTTTGGATCTATTTTAAACGCTAAACCTAGATGGGTTTTTCATTCATTGACATCTAACAGAGGGTCTTATACCCTCGATCAGTGCGCAGGAATTTTGTTTTTGTAACTCTTTTTATGTGATGGGAGAGAGGTGTGGACTACTGTATGACTGTTTTGGGTGAGTTGGAGACTACAGCTATGTGCTGGTGGGACTACGGCTATTGCTTGGGGAGGTGGGAGCTATTTACAGGGAGGGGACTGTGGCTATGTGCTGGGAGGGGTATGGGGACTATGACTATATGACTGTGGGGGCATATCTGACACTGTGGGGGCTTCTCTGGCACTGTGGGGGCATATGTTTATCTGGAACCGTGGGGGCATGTGTATCTGGCAATGTGGGGGCATATCTGGCAATGTGGAGGCATATCTGGCACTGGGGGGTGAATATGTGTATCTGGCACTGTGGGGGCATATCTGGCAATGTGGGGGCATCTGTGTATCTGGCACTATTAGGGGCATATGTGTATCTGGCACTTCAGTATTGGGGTTATATGTGTATCACGCCCATATTTTCATTGGCAATGCCCCATGTGGCCACACCCATTTTTTGGCGTGTGCGCGCTGAAGGTGCGCACGCACAGTACCACTAACATTTTTTTTTCTACTTGCACCACTGGGTAGTGCGCTGCACTGCACTTCTTTGCACTACTATTTGATTATACTACCTGGCCTTGGGTGGCATTGCGTCCTTAGCCAGGCCAGGCACTGCTGCTGTCTCCTCAGTATTATAAGAATTACTGTGTGGGCATAATGTGTAAAGGGAACTACTACTGTGTAGGCATTGTCACGGGCTGGTCTGATTGTGTTCCCGGTAATGACCTGGGTGAGCCAGTGGAGGGCGCAGGGAGGCAGAAGTTAGGTGGCTTGAGATATGGACAAGTCATATGCTGGAGCACTCTGGAAGTTTACACAGTGAGCACAGAGAATTGCCGAGATCTGAAGCAGAGGGACGGAGTCTAACTCGCCAGGGGTTTTCGCCAGTGACCCCCGCCAGGGGATATGGTCTTCGCTGCGCCTGACGAGCAGGTCGCGGCCCTATGCTCAGATTCCTCTGTGGAGGCTGTGAGACACTCGGGTATACAGGGATGCTTAATACCGGATTATACTGAAGTGCGTAACCGTCGATGGTGAGTCCGATGGTGACATGAAAAGGTAAGTATATCGGAGATGGTGAACTCTGGAGTGCTTGGGTAGCTGAGGATATCCGGAGCCTGTGAGGGGAATCCTGGACTGAGCACCGCAGACTGGTAACACACTGAGATGGAGATAGTGGAAGTCTCTGGCGGCAAGTAAGTAACCAGGAAAGGCAGGTACAGCGGTACACAGGTAAACGGATCTCTGGAGCAAGCTTGGAGCCTTGAGAGTGACGCTGGAGAACTTGCAGGAGAACTGACAATTTGTTCAAGGCAATGAGGTCTCTGGGAAGCCTGCTTATATCCCCCAAGAAGGATGCTGATTGGTTGCTGCTGGCAGAAGCAGCAGCATGCACAGAACCAGGAAGTAATTACCTGGATACCTGGATCATGTGACTCTGGATCATGTGACTCTGGATCATGTGACTCGGCCAGAGTCAGTGGAAATCATGCTAGTAACCACAGAAAGCACCAGCGGCTGATCTGCGGCACAGAATACACCAGCGTGCCGGTAAGTGGCGTGTGCGAGCAGTGCGTGAACTGTGGTTCCTGACAGTACCCCCCCCCCCCCCCTTTAGGGTGGGCACCGAACACCCACAAGGCTTGGAAGGATTGTCCCTGTGGAAGGCTGTGATCAGACGTGGAGCGTGAACATCAGAGGCATTAACCCAGCTTCTCTCTTCTGGGCCATAGCCCTTCCAATCGATAAGATACTGGATATGCCCATATCTCTGGCGAGAATCCGCAATTTTATTGACCTCGAACTCAACTCCTCAACGGGTGTAGACTCTGGGGGACTAAGGGGAAGATTTTTGGAAGCGGTTAAGAATGAGAGGCCGCAGCAAAGAGATGTGGAAAGAATTAGGTATTCCCAGGTAGGCTGGTAGTTTTAACTTGTATGCCACAGGATTGATCATTTGTTCCACGGAGTATGGGCCTATGAATCGAGGGGCAAACTTCATGGAAGGAACCCTTAAACGTAGATTCCGAGTGGAGAGCCAAACTTTGTCTCCAGGTTTCAGCAGAGGAACAGCTCACCGTTTGCGATCAGCAAAGATTTTATATCGCTTGGAAGCTTTCTTGAGCGAGACATGGACATTTTTCCAAACTAGAGAGAAGTGCTTGAGTGTAGAAGATGCAGCTGGCACTTCTAAAGCTGGTAGTGCCTCGAAGTTAGGTGGATGCGGATGTTGACCGTACACAATATAGAATGGTGAATAACCCATAGCCGTAAGGTACCTGAAATTATGGGCAAACTCTGCCCAAGGAAGTAGACTAAACCAGTTATCCTGTGAAGAGGAAATGTACAGCCTGAGGAATGCTTCAAGGTCCTGGTTGACCCTCTCCGTTTGCCCATTGGACTGGGGGTGGTACGCTGTGGAGAAATTTAACTTCACTTGTAAGGCAGAACAAAGGGATTTCCAGAAGCAGGCTACAAATTGTACACCACAGTCAGAGACAATTTCTGTAGGAAGTCCATGAATCTTGAAAATATGCTGTATGAATATTTGGGCGAGCTTGGGAGCTGAAGGTAGACAGGTGAGTGGTATAAAGTGTGCCATCTTTGAGAATCGATCCACCACAACCCAGATGGTATTACACTCTTGGGACTTTGGGAGCTCTGAGATGAAGTCCATGGATAAGTGTGTCCATGGACGCGTAGGAATGGGCAATGGGAGGAGAGCACCTGCAGGAGCTTGGCAATGTACTTTATGTTGGGCACATGTGGAACAAGAGGCCACAATATCTTGGACGTCTTTCCTAATTTTGGGCCACCAGTAAGAGCGACGAACAAGTTCAAGTGTCTTGAGAACCCCAGGATGACCAGAAAACGGTGAGGCGTGAGCCCAAGATAGTAACTTCGGCCGAAGTTCAGGCGACACATATATTTTCCCTGGAGGTGGCACAGGAGACACGTGAGTGGTGGCAAAGGCAGTGGGACTGATGATGGGACGCCAGTCATGAGGCTGAACATCTTCCTCCATGGACCGTGATAAAGTGTCTGCCTTTACATTCTGGGAGCCTGGACGATACAGGATCTTGAAATCAAAACACGAGAAGAATAGTGACCAGCGGGCTTAGCGAGGATTCAGGCACTGGGCCGCTTGGAGGTAGAGCAAGTTCTTGTGGTCTGTAAAAATGGTTACGTGAATTTGGCACCCTCTAACAAGTACCTCCACTCTTCCAATGCCAACTTGATCGCTAACAACTCTTGATCGCCAATGGAGTAGTTTTTCTCTGCAGGAAGGAATTTTCATGAGAAAAAACCGCATGGATGTTTCTTCCCATCTTCCGCGGTCTGGGATAGCACTGCGCCAATACCCACATTAGAGGCATCAACCTCAAGGGAAAAGGGCTTATCAGGGTCTGGTTGCTGGAGAATAGGAGCCGAGATTAAGGCTTGTTTTAGCAGATGGAATGAGGACAAGGCTTCTTCAGACCAGGCGGTGGGATTTGCTCCTTTTTTGGTCAGGGCTGTAATTGGAGAGATGAGCGTGGAGAATCCCCTGATAAATTTTCTGTAATAATTGACAAAGCCAATGAAGCGCTGAACAGCCTTTAGTGTAGTTGGTTGGGACCAACTGTTGATGGCCTCAGGTATTTCGGAGTCCATCTGTAATTTTGAGCCGGAGATAATGTACCCAAGAAAGGTATAGAGGGTACTTCAAAGGTACACTTGGAGAGTTTACCGTACAATTTATTTGCACGTAAACGGGACAGGACTTCTTTCACCTGATGGGTTTGGAGATCTTGGGAAAATATCAGGATGTCGTCGAGATATACTACGAGGAACTTGTATAATACATCTCTGAATATATCATTCACAAACTGTTGAAAAACTGCAGGGGCATTACTTAATCCGAAGGGCATTACAAGGTGGGTGGGTAGTGGGTGCTAGTCACCCTAGTCCTGGGTATATTGTAGTGTAGCTGAGGGGGGCACGCATAGTGTTTTTTTTTTTCATTTGTTTACGGAGGGGAAGTGGTCATACCTCCCTGATTTGGCCACACCCCCAGTACTTGAATCCTGTACAGCTCTCAGCATTGGTCTCCCAATTGTAGTGCCTCTCCCATAGGTTTCTGGCAAGATGATTAATTCTCATGCATAACAGAGCAGCCCACAAGTGGATGCTATAAATGTGGCTGCCCTTTAAGTGCACAGAACGGAAACAAGTCCATCTCAAGTTATTGCAATAGGAAGGACCTCTCTGCTAATAGTCAATACTTGCATGGAAACAAATGTCTGTATAAACTGTGAAAAAAAGAATCCTCTTTATTCTTTGCTAAAGCAGTGATGCTGATTAAATATCTAGGTATAAACAGAGAGTGAATGTGAAGGAGGCTCTTGTTTGCTTTTTTTTTTTTTTTTTGGATCGAGCCAGACGCCATGGAACAGAGATTTGTTGTACTAAGCAAACCACATTGCACAGTACATTTCCTTCAAGCAAGTGTGTTCAAGTTTATGTTCCACTGAAATGCATCAACATTTTCATATGTACGGTAGTCTTGTGTACTGTAGGTTGTCTGAATACGTGGATTCATAAACAGCACACATCTAGTAGTGCACAATAATCTTTAAAATATGTGACATCACAAACTTTATTATTCTAGTCCCAAATGATTTCTGTGAGGTAATTACCTGGATATTTCGCACATATTCTGTAGAAAATAATCACTAACTGCACAAACATCTGCATTGTGTGTGGTTAGCGTGCATCTCGGAATTAGGCCCACTGTCTCTTAAAAATAAACCTTATTGTCACAATATAAGGAGATAAAGATTGTTCCTTTTCGGGCGCTGGCTGCAATTATTAATAAATATGCCCCTTAATCATCTATAAAATACTAATATAAATGGCCCTCATTGCTTTGTAGAATTTGACGGCAGACAAGAACCACTTGGCCCATTTAGTCTGCTCATAAATCATTATCACCCAGGGACATTATTGTATCCTGTATTTCCAATAGAAGAACATAGATATATTTCTCTTATATAGATAGTAATATTATAGAGTATATTATATATCATACAGAGAGAATACCTGAGGAGTATCACATGTTCCTGCTATACTAGACCAACATATAGAAATTACTGATATTAAACAGCATTAATTAAAATACATAGATATTTTATGTACAGGATATACTGATAACATATATGAATAATTGGTGTGAAGAGATAAATTTACTAACTGTCGGTTTTTGGTTCGGACATCAACGATGCTTAGCTATCAGAAAACCAGCTATTTATCATCTGGTGTTTTTGAGCATCAATTGAAATCCAACGTCGATATCACTCGGGTTTTGTATTAGTAAATGCCATCGGTTTTGATATTTCAGCTAAGACCAACACCATATACTGTAGAAGTTAAAAAATTACACCAGAGAGGCTTCATCAGGATAAATTGGGTTAAAAAGCAAAGAAAGAGTTGAAATAAAAAAAGTGTGGCCTCTCCAAAAAAAAAAAAAAAAAACAACAAAAAAACATTTTATAATCACGTATCCTTGTATGGGCTCTTTTTTGTTCTGTGCAGGCATCAACAGGTCTTGGAAAATTAAAATGCATCCGCCGAAACCCCAAGGGCGTAAGTTCATCCTAGTCGCCTATAGGCAAGCTGGAGTCCAGTGCCCCCCCCTTAAAAACCAAATATTGTGTGCAGGGCCGGTTCTACACTTTGTGGAACCCAGACCAGTGCGAAAGTTTCCACTGCAGCCCGGGAGCGGTGTTCGGGTAGGCGGTGGGCACCTGAGGATTGATTGCGTCCGCAGAACCCCAGGCACAGGCACTGCTTGCCTGCGCCAAGAACCACTCCTGATTGTGTGTGTGGGAAACGGGCAGACACGAGATTCAGCCATTTGCAGTATGCAGAATCAGCATTCATCGATGGGTCCCATCTCCCAGTCCAGCAGCAGTGACGGGTGCACCATTGTTTGCTGCAGCACAGGCTGAGCGCTACCAGGCAGGAGCCATCTTGTCCCCTATTGCAGATGTTTGCAGGGCTCCTGGGATAGAGCCAATTAACTATGCAGCAGCAGCAGGTGCACCACAGAACTCCAGTGGAAGAGCAGCAGTCACTCTTGGATCCCACTGTGAACCACACAGGTACTGCTGTACATGTAGGTGCCCCTTCATGGCTTGGAGCCCTTAGGTAGGTGCCTCCATTGCCTCTGGGAGTTATGCCCCTGCCGAACCCCATGGACACACACTGTACGCTTTGAGTACAGTGCTAGAGCTAAATAACAGGTCATTATTCTTTAACCATATGTACAACTCCGGATTGGTTGCAACGCTGGCAACATGCCCATGACACGCCCACAGATCACTTTTCTAACATCGGAATGCCCAGTTACTACCCAATATTGTCCAAAAATTCATCAGCCAGGACTGATTGGGATGGTGAACCAGCCCGGAAAATTACTGGAAGCAGCCATAATTTAGGACGGAGTTTGTTGAGGGGCGGGATACTGCTTCCTTATAGGGTCTGATTCTGAGGTATTCACAGCTTTCTGGCAAGTCCCCTTATTCACATTACACCACACAACAATAGTGTCCCCGATTTATGTTACACTGCACAGTAGTAATTCTTATACAAGGGCGTAGCTATAATAGGTGCAGGGAGTGCAGCTGCTATGGGGTCCAGAGCTGAGAGCGGCTCCACTTCCCTGTCAAAGTTACATGTATTTTATACATTTTGCACCATTGGGGAGTACATAGGGGTCCTTTCAAACTTTTGCCTTCGGGCCTACAATATTTGTCCAATTTGAAATAGAAAAAATGTAGGTTCCGCACAGAAATATCTCCTTAAATAAGGACAATTTTATTTTATATTTATTATCAAGCCCCTCTCGTATTCAATTGTATATTAATTTACATAGAAGCGGTGCTACCTGTCTCACCATTAATCAATATAGTCATAACAAACTAGAAAAAGGTATCGAGATCCGTCGGTGAACTCACAGGGCCTCTACCCGCCGGGCTCTGCTAATACTAGGGGCCTGGTTGCCTGTTAGATGGTGGTGGGGTTCAGTGATGTGCGATGGGGTGAGGCAGGTGAGGCAGAGCCTTTCCTGTCATACTAACGTTTGTACCAGAGTTTTGATTGTATAAAGTATATGAAAAATACAAAGAATATGTAAAAATATCTTCTTTGCATTATTCTAATAATTTTTATAGTCAAAACTGTGGAGTAAAAAGTCTATGGCAGGTGAGGCAGTGCCTCACCTGGCTAACTTTTCCGCACATCTCTGATCAAAACTCACCAAATTTCCAGGAGTTTATAATGCTGCACCTTTATATAATGCCTAGATGTACACTTTGGCTCATATATTGCATGTAAATCTGTCTCTGGTGCCAGCCAGTGCCTCATGAGCTATTTAGCTCACCGCACGTCCCTGGTGGGGTTCTTCTGGCCTGTAAGATTGTACTGGTGGCCTTTTTTCCAGTCTGATGGTACTGGGGCCTTCTTGCTTGTCTGATGATGCTGTGGGCCCACAGGAAAGTCAGATGGTACTGGTGGCCTTTTTTCCTGTCTGATGGTGCTGGGGGCTTTCTGACCTGTCTGATGGCGCTGGGGGCTTGCCGGCATGTCAGATGATGCCGGTGGCCTTCTGGCCTGTCAGATGGTGCTGGGGGCCTTCTGGACTGTCTTGTGGTGCTGCGGGCCCGCTGGATGTCAGATGGTGCCGTGGCCTTCTGTCCTCTGTAATCATGCTGTGGGCTTACTGGCCTATCTGATGGTGCTGGAGTTCTTCTGGCCTGTTAGATAATGTTGGGGCCCTGCTGGGCTGTTAGATAATGCTGGGGTCCTGCTGGCCTGTCAGAATGTGCTGAGTGCCCTCCGACCTATCAGATGGTGCTGTGGTTCTTCTGGCCTACCTAATGGTGCTGGGGGCCCCTTAAAAAAATGGCTACTGATAGGGATGATGGGGAAAATGCTGCCATCATGTACCGACTTGCAGTAGGCACTCCTTTTCAAATTGCTCTTGAAAGCGGCCTTGTCACTATCAGGGATATTACAAAAGTTGCCACTAATATACACTCAGTACTGAGGCCAAAGACCTGGGCACTCCACCACTTACTGGCCGTGCAGAAGCAGTTGTCTGTCTGATTGATGTTAATGACAATTACCCTGTTGTAAAATTCCATTATTTTCCTGCCAATCTCATTATGCATCAGTGATGAGAATACACAGGTTGGAACTGTGGTGTCATTACTTACTGTCACTGACTCAGACTCTCCTTCTGCAAATGGTAATGTCAAAGTGGCTATTTTTGGAGGCAGTGCGCAGCGCCATTTTGAGGTACAAACATCCAAAGTACCCAACCTGAGCCTAATCAAAGTAGCAAATGAACTGACCAAGAATGCATACCTTCCTAGAAATTTACTGTTGGTGTGTCAGATCAGGGTCACCCTAAGCTAGATCATCAGTGGCTAGCCTTGTGCCAATGACATCAATGATCACTCTCCAGTCTTCCAGGAACCACAGAGTAAAGTAGAGGTCAGTGAGGACTTTCCTCCTGGCTCATACATCTGAGGTGTTTCAGCTAGAGATGGTGACACAGGACTGAATGCCAATCTACGATACGCTATTGTATCTGGAGATACGTTAGGATGGTTCTCCATCAGTGGTTTGGTGACAAGCTCCTCCACATTAGACTGTGAAACTACCCACCAATTGCTTCTTAATCAGTGCAGGGGATCAGGGCCCTGAGCCCAAAACTAGCTATGCTTCTCTTTTTGTTAGTCTTTTGGATGTAAATGATCAAAGGCCTACTTTCACTGGCTCCCCAGCTTATGACCAACACTGGGTGTCCTTACCAGAAAATTCTCTTATTGGCATTGAATTTATAACATTAACGGCTACAGGTGGTGATCTTAGGAACAATGACACCATCCCTTTCCATTTTGATTCTGATAACCAAAGTCCATGTAAAAGTTCTATCTGTCTATACCCATTTACTGGCCAACTTAGTACTTGGACCGAGATGGACAGAGAGCAGCAAGAAAAGTGCAAGTTAGTGGTTCTGGCTACTGACCTCGGAACCCATCATTGTCATCTTCTGCTAAAATCACTGTAACTCTATTGGATGTAAATGACAACAGTCCTGTGTTTTATCCTGTGCACTACTTCACCAACATTCAGGAAAATGAACCACCTGTGAGTTTTGTTGTGTCTGTGACTGGTGCAGACCCTGATTTGGGCATAAATGGTACCGTTAAATACTCTATCAGGGTCAAGGACACTTCCAAATTTCAGATTAATCCCAACACAGGAGCCATTTATACAAAAGCTGCATTAGACAAGGAAGAAATAACAGCTTACCAATTGAAAGTCATGGCCACTGATGGCGGAGGTTTCCAATCTCACAACTATGCTATTATGACCATCTCTGTGTGGGATACTCAAGATAATACATCATCATTTACCCAGGACACATACACTTTTGTCATATTTGAGAATGTGCTATTAGGATATAAAGTTGGGGCAGTGACAGCAACCACTATGGCTCTGAATACTAATATCATTTACCTTATCACCACAGGGGACCAAATAGGGGTATTTGCTATCCAGAAAGTCACAGGACCATCATGACTGCAAGTGTGATAGATAAAGAAGAACAAGGATTTTACCACTTGAAAGTTGTAGTTAGTGGTAAAGCAGTAACTGGGGAAGCAATTATTTATATTACAGTAATAGACTTACATTTCAATGATCCCCGCTCTCTACATGCAGTAGGAAGCGTAAATGTGGTGCCACTCTCCTGATTGGCTGTGTGCTCCTGTAGTGTCTGTGAGGCAGCACACGGCAGAGATACAATGTAGCGCCTATGCGCTCCATTGTAGCCAATGGTGGGAACTTTGCGGTCAGCGGTTGACCAAAAGTAACCTCACCGCTGACCGCAAAGTTCCCACCATTGGCTACAATGGAGCGCATAGGCGCTACATTGTATCTCTGCCGTGTGCTGCCTCACAGACACTACAGGAGCACACAGCCAATCAGGAAAGTGGCACGACGTGGCGCTCCCTGATTGGCTGAAGGGACCCTCTTTGACAGGAGTCAGGGGGTGTCCTGGCAGTCGGGAAAAGGGGTCCCATGTGTAAACATGGGACCTCTTTCAGTGCATGGATCGGGTATGCGGTTTGTTTTTTTGCCAAGTACGTGGATTATTAAAAAAGGACACGACACACTGGATTTAGGTGAGTATAATTTTATTTTCAGGTACCCTGGAATCGACGTCGAGACGTGGGCCGAGTCGGCATCTGAACATAGGTATGTGTGTGTCGGAATGTATGTAATAAAGTTGTACTTTCAAGGTGTGTGTGTCCTGTTTTTATTTGGGTATTTTTTTTGCAGAAGAACTATAGGTACCAGCGGGCCCGTTTAACCCCCGCATGCTGGTACTTGTGGTTCTCCAAGTACCAGCTTGCAGAGGAGGCTTGTAGAGACTTGTAGTTCTTGTGCCAAAAACAATATTCTTTTATTTTACACTTGGCTATCAGCCCCCCATCCGCAGCCCATGGATGGGGGGGATAGCCTCGGGCTTCACACCTGGCCCTTGGGTGGCTGGAGGGGGGGACCCCTTGATTTAAGGGGTTCCCACTCCTCCAGGGTACCCCGGCCAGTGGTGACTAGTTAGTGATTTAATGCCAGGGCCGCAGGGACCTATATAAAAGTGTCCCCCGGCTGTGGCATTATCTCTCTGACTAGTGGAGCCCAGTGCTGGTTCAAAAAATACGGGGGACCCCTACGCTTTTTGTCCCCCGTATTTTTTGCACCAGAACCAGGCGCAGAGCCCGGTGCTGGTTGATCAAATATGGGGGAATCCCTGTCAATTTTTCCCCCATATTTTTTCAACCAGGACCGGTTCAAAGAGCCCGAGGCTGGTTATGCTTAGGAGGGGGGACCCCACGCAATTTCTTTCAGATTTTGAAACACTTTAAAAACCTTTTTAAGGTACACAATGAAGCCCTGCATGGATCTCACAGATCCGGCCGGGATTCCTTGTGTTTTGTCAGGCAGTGTTTTACTCGTCACTCCCGTAAAACACTGCCTGATATTACGAATCACATCGACATCGGAAAATACGAATTGTGAAAAGTCGGCAGCTTAGTGAATGACCGTATCAGGATTCAAAAAGTTGCAGTAAAATGCACCCGATACCATCCGAGTTCAAACACCCTTCAAAACGGCCAAAACACGAATCTTTGTAAATATACCCCATGGTTCTTCCAAAGCTCTCATCCAGCTTTATATTAACTGTTTCTGTGGAATACATACAGTACTATTTACCGGCGGGCGGGATGCAAACTGTCAAGATCCCGACATCGGCATCCCACCTGCCAGAATGCTGGCAGTGGGGCAATTGCTAAGAGTCCCCTTGTGGGCTCGGCGGCTCACTTCGCTCGCCACATGTTCTATTCTCACTCTGTGGGTGTCGTGGACACCCATGTGTTGGAAGGAATAGCCCCTGTGCGCCGGTATTACGGCTGTTGGCATTGTCGGCTGTCGGGATTCCGGCGTCGGCATCCTGACAGCCGGCAAATTGATTGCATCCCATTTCTGTGCATAATGTGAATGATAACCCTGTGTTTGATCAGCTGTCATATGAAGTGACCCTCTTAGAGTCAGAACCAGTTAACTCCAGGTTTTTTTTATAGCGCATGCTTCTGACAAAGATTCTGGGGATAATGGAGAAATCACATATCATATTACAGGTGGAAATGTGGTGGAGGCATTTGGCATGTTCACAGGTGGACAGCTATATGTAAAGAGTGAGCTGGATAGAGAGGTTAAGGATAAACAGTAGTGTGCAAAAGTTTTAGGCAGTTGTGGATAAATTGCTGCAAAGTAAGAATGCTTTTAAAAAATAGAAGTGTTAATAGTTTATTTCTCTGACGTCCTAAGTGGATGCTGGAACTCCGTCAGGACCATGGGGAATAGCGGCTCCGCAGGAGACTGGGCACAACTAAAGAAAGCTTTAGGACTACCTGGTGTGCACTGGCTCCTCCCTCTATGACCCTTCTCCAGACCTCAGTTAGAATCTTGTGCCCGGCTGAGCTGGATGCACACTAGGGGCTCTCCTGAGCTCCTAGAAAAAGAAAGTTTATTTTAGTTTTTTTTATTTTCAGTGAGATCTGCTGGCAACAGACTCACTGCTACGAGGGACTAAGGGGAGAAGAAGCGAACCTACCTGCTTGCAGCTAGCTTGGGCTTCTTAGGCTACTGGACACCATTAGCTCCAGAGGGATCGAACACAGGCCCAGCCTCGGTCGTCCGGTCCCGGAGCCGCGCCGCCGTCCCCCTTACAGAGCCAGAAGCAAGAAGTTGGTCCTGGAAATCGGCGGCAGAAGACTTCGGTCTTCAACAAGGTAGCGCACAGCACTGCAGCTGTGCGCCATTGCTCCTCATGCACACCTCACACTCCGGTCACTGATGGGTGCAGGGCGCTGGGGGTGGGCGCCCTGAGCTGCAATATAAAACACCTTGCTGGCATAAAAATCACATAATATAGTCCTAGAGGCTATATATGTGAAAAATACCCCTGCCAGATATCCATAAAAAAGCGGGAGAAGTCAGCTGAAAAAGGGGCGGGGCTATCTCCCTCAGCACACTGGCGCCTTTTTTCCCTCACAGCTCCGCTGGAAGGATCGCTCCCAGGCTCTCCCCTGCAGTTTCAAGACTACAAAGGGTAAAAAAGAGAGGGTGGGCACTAAATTTAGGCGCAGTAGTATACATATAAGCAGCTATAGGGGAAAATCACTCAGTTATAGTGTTAATCCCTGTGTTATATAGCGCTCTGGTGTGTGCTGGCATACTCTCTCTCTGTCTCCCCAAAGGGCTTTGTGGGGTCCTGTCCTCAGTCAGAGCATTCCCTGTGTGTGTGCGGTGTGTCGGTACGGCTGTGTCGACATGTTTGATGAGGAGGCTTATGTGGAGGCGGAGCAGATGCCGATAAATGTGATGTCACCCCCTGCGGGGCCGACACCTGAGTGGATGGACTTGTGGAAGGAATTACGTGAAAGTGTCAACTCCTTACATAAAAGGTTTGACGACATAGCAGATGTGGGACAGCCGGCTTCTCAGCTCGTGCCTGCCCAGCTGTCTCAAAAGCCATCAGGGGCTCTAAAACGCCCGCTACCTCAGATGGCAGACACAGATGTCGACACGGATACTTACTCCAGTGTCGACGACGACGAGACTAATGTAACTTCCAATAGGGCCACACGTTACATGATTGAGGCAATGAAAAATGTGTTGCACATTTCTGATGTTACCCAAGGTACCGCAAAAAAGGGTATTATGTTTGGGGAGAAAAAACTACCAGTGGTTTTTCCCCCATCTGAGGAATTAAATGAAGTGTGTGAAGAAGCGTGGGCTTCCCCCGATAAGAAACTGGTAATTTCTAAAAAGTTACTAATGGCGTACCCTTTCCCGCCAGAGGATAGGTCACGTTGGGAAACATCCCCTAGGGTGGATAAAGTGCTCACACGCCTGTCAAAAAAGGTGGCACTACCGTCTCCGGATACGGCCGCCCTAAAGGAGCCTGCTGATAGGAAGCAGGAGGCTATCCTGAAGTCTGTAAATACACACTCAGGCATTATACTAAGACCAGCTATTGCTTCAGCATGGATGTGCAGTGCTGCAGCTGCGTGGTCAGATTCCCTGTCGGAAAATGTAGATACCCTTGACAGGGATACTGTATTGTTAACCATAAGAGCATATTAAAGACGCAGTCTTATACATGAGAGATGCACAGAGGGATATTTGCCGGCTGGCATCTAAAATAAGTGCAATGTCCATTTCTGCCAGGAGAGGGTTATGGAATCGGCAGTGGACAGGGGATGCAGATTCTAAAAGGCACATGGAAGTTTTGCCTTATAAAGGTGAGGAGTTTTTTGGGGATGGTCTCTCGGACCTTGTTTCCACAGCGACAGCTGGGAAGTCAGCGTTTTTACCCCATGTTCCCTCACAGCCAAAGAAAGCACCGTATTATCAGGTACAGTCCTTTCGGCCCCAAAAAGGCAAGCGGGTTAAAGGCGCATCCTTTCTGCCCAGAGGCAGAGGTAGAGGGAAAAAGCTGCAGCATACAGCCAGTTCCCAGGAACAAAAGTCCTCCCCCGCTTCCTCTAAGTCCACCGCATGACGCTGGGGCTCCACAGGCGGAGCCAGGTACGGTGGGGGCCCGTCTCAAAAACTTCAGCAATCGGTGGGCTCGCTCACAGGTGGATCCCTGGATTCTTCAAGTGGTATCTCAGGGGTACAAGCTGGAATTCGAGACGTCTCCCCCTCGCCGTTTCCTCAAATCTGCCTTGCCAACAACTCCCTCAGACAGGGAGGCTGTGCTAGAGGCAATTCACAAGCTGTATTCCCAGCAGGTGATAGTCAAGGTGCCCCTCTTTCAACAAGGACGGGGTTATTATTCCACAATGTTTGTGGTACCGAAACCGGACGGTTCGGTGAGACCCATTTTAAATTTGAAATCCTTGAACACTTATATAAAAAAATTCAAGTTCAAGATGGAATCGCTCAGGGCGGTTATTTCAAGCCTGGACGAGGGGGATTACATGGTATCACTGGACATCAAGGATGCTTACCTGCATGTCCCCATTTATCATCCTCACCAGGAGTACCTCAGATTTGTGGTACAGGATTGTCATTACCAATTCCAGACGTTGCCGTTTGGTCTGTCCACGGCACCGAGGGTATTTACCAAGGTAATGGCCGAAATGATGATACTCCTTCGAAAAAAGGGAGTTTTAATTATCCCGTACTTGGACGATCTTCTGATAAAGGCGAGGTCCAGGGAGCAGTTGTTGGTCGGGGTAGCACTATCTCGGGAGGTGCTACAACAGCACGGTTGGATTCTAAATATTCCAAAGTCACAGCTGGTCCCTACGACACGCCTACTGTTCCTGGGGATGGTTCTGGACACAGAACAGAAAAAAGTGTTTCTCCCGGAGGAGAAAGTCAGGGAGCTGTCATCTCTAGTCAGAGGCCTCCTAAAACCAAAACAGGTGTCGGTGCATCACTGCACGCGAGTCCTGGGAAAAATGGTAGCTTCCTACGAAGCAATTCCATTCGGCAGGTTCCATGCAAGGACCTTTCAGTGGGATCTGTTGGACAAGGGGTCCGGATCGCATCTTCAGATGCATCGGCTGATAACCCTGTCTCCAAGGACCAGGGTGTCTCTGCTGTGGTGGCTGCAGAGTGCTCATCTTCAAGAGGACCGCAGATTCGGCATACAGGACTGGGTCCTGGTGACCACGGATGCCAGCCTTCGAGGCTGGGGGGCAGTCACACAGGGAAGAAACTTCCAAGGACTATGGTCAAGTCAGGAGACTACCCTGCACATAAATATTCTAGAACTGAGGGCCATTTACAATGCCCTAAGTCAGGCAAGACCCCTGCTTCAAAACCAGCCGGTACTGATCCAGTCAGACAACATCACGGCAGTCGCCCATGTAAATCGACAGGGCGGCACTAGAAGCAGGATGGCGATGGCAGAAGCAACAAGGATTCTCCGATGGGTGGAAAATCATGTGTTAGCACTGTCAGCAGTGTTCATTCCGGGAGTGGACAACTTGGAAGCAGACTTCCTCAGCAGACACGACCTCCACCCGGGAGAGTGGGGACTTCATCCAGAAGTCTTCCAACTGATTGTAAACCGTTGGGAAAGGCCACAGGTGGACAGGATGGCGTCCCACCTAAACAAAAAGCTAGAAAGATATTGCGCCAGGTCGAGAGACCCTCAGGCGATAGCTGTGGACGCTCTAGTGACACCGTGGGTGTACCAGTCGGTTTATGTGTTCCCTCCTCTTCCTCTCATACCCAAGGTACTGAGGATAATAAGGAAAAGAGGAGTAAGAACTATACTCATTGTTCCGGATTGGCCAAGAAGAGCTTGGTAACCGGAACTTCAAGAAATGATCTCAGAGGACCCTTGGCCTCTGCCGCTCAGACAGGACCTGCTGCAGCAGGGGCCCTGTCTGTTCCAAGACTTACCGCCGCTGCGTTTGACGGCATGGCGGTTGAACGCCGGATCCTGAAGGAAAAGGGCATTCCGGAGGAAGTCATTGCTACGCTGATAAAAGCTAGGAAAGAAGTGACCGCTAACCATTATCACCGCATATGGCGAAAATATGTTGCGTGGTGTGAGGCCAAGAAGGCCCCATCGGAAGAATTTCAGCTGGGCCGATTTCTGCACTTCCTACAGTCAGGGGTAACTATGGGCCTAAAATTGGGTTCCATTAAGGTCCAAATTTCGGCTCTATCGATTTTCTTCCAGAAAGAACTGGCATCCCTACCTGAAGTTCAGACTTTTGTTAAGGAAGTGCTGCATATTCAGCCCCCTTTTGTGCCTCCAGTGGCACCTTGGGATCTCAACGTGGTGTTGGATTTCCTGAAATCACATTGGTTTGAGCCACTAAAAACCGTGGAATTAAAATATCTCACGTGGAAAGTGGTCATGCTGTTGGCCTTGGCTTCGGCCAGGCGTGTGTCAAAATTGGCGACTTTGTCATGTAAAAGCCCTTATCTGATTTTCCATATGGATAGGGCAGAATTGAGGACTCGTCCCCAATTTCTCCCTAAGGTGGTATCAGCTTTTCACTTGAACCAACCTATTGTGGTGCCTGCGGCTACTAAAGACTTGGAGGATTCCAAGTTGTTGGACGTAGTCAGGGCCCTGAAAATGTATGTTTCCAGGACAGCTAGTGTCAGAAAAACTGACTCGCTGTTTATCCTGTATGCACCCAACAAGCTGGGTGCTCCTGCTTCAAAGCAGACTATTGCCCGCGGGATCTGTAGTACGATTCAGCTTGCACATTCTGCGGCTGGACTGCCGCATCCTAGATCAGTAAAAGCCCATTCCACAAGGAAGGTGGGCTCTTCTTGGGCGGCTGCCCGAGGGGTCTCGGCTTTACAACTTTGCCGAGCAGCTACTTGGTCGGGGTCGAACACATTTGCTAAATTCTACAAGTTTGATACCCTGGCTGAGGAGGACCTAGAGTTTGCTCATTCGGTGCTGCAGAGTCATCCGCACTCTCCCGCCCGTTTGGGAGCTTTGGTATAATCCCCATGGTCCTGACGGAGTCCCAGCATCCACTTAGGACGTCAGAGAAAATAAGATTTTACTCACCGGTAAATCTATTTCTCGTAGTCCGTAGTGGATGCTGGGCGCCCATCCCAAGTGCGGATTGTCGGCAATACTTGTACATAGTTATTGTTTAACTAAAGGGTTATTGTTGAGCCATCCGTTGAGAGGCTCAGTTATATTTCATACTGTTAACTGGGTATAGTATCACAAGTTATACGGTGTGATTGGTGTGACTGGTATGAGTCTTACCCGGGATTCAAAATCCTTCCTTATTGTGTCAGCTCTTCCGGGCACAGTATCCTAACTGAGGTCTGGAGGAGGGTCATAGAGGGAGGAGCCAGTGCGCACCAGGTAGTCCTAAAGCTTTCTTTAGTTGTGCCTAGTCTCCTGCGGAGCCGCTATTCCCCATGGTCCTGACGGAGTCCCAGCATCCACTACGGACTACGAGAAATAGATTTACCGGTGAGTAAAATCTTATTTTTGTATCAATTAACAAAATGCAAAGTAAATAGATAAAATAGGAAATCAAATCAATATTTGGTGTGACCACCCTTTGCCTGCAAAACAGCATCAATACTTCTAGGTACACTTGCACACAGTTTTTAAAGTAACTTGGCAGGGAGGTTGTTCCAAGCTTCTTGGAGAACTAACCACCGATCTTCTGTGGATTTAGGCTTGCTTTGTCTCTTTATGTAATCCCAGACAGGCTTAATGATGTTGAAATCAGGTCTCTGTGGGGGCCATATAATTTCTTCTAGGACTCCTTGTTCTTCTCTATGCTGAAGATAGTTCTTGAAGACATTGGCTGTATGTTTCAATGACCTGCTGCAGAATAAATTTGGAGCTAATCAGGTGCCTCCCTGATGGTATTGAATGATGGATAAATACCTGCCTGTATTTCTTAGCATTGAGGACACCATTAATCCTGACCAAATCCACAACTCCATTTGCTGAAATGCAGTTGAAAGTTGCAGGGGACCTCCACCATGCTTCACTGTTACCTGCAGACACTCATTATTGTACGGCTCTCCAGCCCTTCAGCAAACAAACTGCCTTCTGTTACAGCCAAATATTTCAAATTTTGACAGCTGCCTTCTCTCTGCACCCCAGTTCCTTTGTTTTTGTGCATAGTTGAGTAGCTCTTTTTCAAACAAATTGCATTATGGTACATCCAAATATTTAACATTTTGACACATCAGTCCAGAGTACCTGCTGCATTTTTCTGCACCCCAGTTCCTATGTTTTCGTGTATAGTTGAGTCACTTTAACTTGTTTCCATGCTGAAGGTATAGTTTTTAGGCCGCAGCTCTTTCATGAAGACCACTTCTGGCCAGACTTCTCCGAAAAGTAATTGGGTGTACCTGGTTCCCACTGGTTTTTGCCAGTTTTGAGCTGATGACACTGTTGGACATCTTCCGATTTTAAAGAGAAGCATGATGTGTATTTCATCTGATGCACTGAGTTTCCTTGGCCAACACTGCGTCTGTGGTCCTTAACATTGCCCATTTCTTTGTGATTCTACAAAAGAGCTTGAACAGCGCATCTTGAAACCCCAGTCTGCTTTTAAATCTTTGCCTGGGAGAGACCTTGCTGATGCAGTGTCTTGTGTCTTGCCATGGTGTATGACCTGTGACATGAAACTGTCTTCTACAACCTCACCTTTCTAGCAGAGTTTGGCTGTTCCTAACCCAGTTTTAAGCCTCCTACACAGCTGTTTCTGTTTTAGATAACGACTGTGTTTCAACCTACATATGAAAATGATGATCATTATTACCTGTTTGGTATGTTTGGTTGATCATAGACCTGACTATAATCCTACAAACCCCTGACTTTGTGCAAGTGTACTTAGAAGAATTGATGCTGTTTTTGAAGGCAAAGTGTGATCATCCTAAATATTATTTTGATTTAGATTTCTCTTCTCTTCTTCATTCACTTTGCATTTTGTTAATTGATAAAAATAAACTATTAACACTTCTATTTTTGAAGCATTCTTACTTTGCAGTATTTTTCCCATACCTGCCTAAAATATTTACACAATACTGTATATAATGATTTTGTTTGCTAATTAGCCAGTTAACATAATAGCAAGATGATTCAAACTGTAGCCTATATTATTCCGAGGATCTCAAGGAACATTTCAGTGAAAACCCAAACAAAATCGGTTCAGTGCAGATGTGTCCTTTTGCATCCTTGATGTATATTTTATACTGTAAACATTGATCACAAAATGTATTTATAAGCAATATTTGCAGTTTATCCTTTAGAGATTAATACAAAAGATGCTTGGGGCTACTAAGTCGTGAGCAAGCCACGTAGAGCTGCCCATGAAAGAAGCAGCTGGTCCTGAGCTCTATACTTGCAGTCCTGAGCATTTGACCCTGCAACTTGATGATCATCATGGCAAAGCAAACGCTTACAGGAAATTGCAGGTGCTTGAATTGAAAAGGAAAACTGTAGGGAATAAGGGGTATAAACAAAGTCTTACCTGCATAACATCCCATTAGATTCTCTGCCTTGATTAGGTTCCTCTGCAGAGCAGTCACTTTACATCAGTTTCCATTGCATCACTTGGGTGGAATCCAGTTCTGCAGAAGTGTCAAGCATCCGTTTTTTCCTTTGTTGCTCCTCACACTGATGTCACATTGAGTTCATACATACCTTAGTTTCTTTCTGTGTCACTAAGCTATACAATAGTGAAAACGCAATTCAAATTCATTCAGTAGTCTTTGCGTAATGCCAGAGCGAACAGACAAAAATGTAGATTTTTTTTTGTCTCCATAGTCCATAAACATTTCCCTAGAAGTATATTTATCAAAATAAAATTGCTATGCAAAAATATAACCCTTACAGTTTTATTATATGGTAAGATATATAGATAAAGTGTGTTCACAACAATTGCATGTCAGTGATCGTGAATGAATTAATAATCTCTTCCCACTGTTGGTGAGAAGCAACTGAGCTGTATACTGCTCAGAATCTGTTGTAGCTTCTCTAAGATAAGTTAGTCAGCTGTGGTGCAAATAATCAACAACTGCAGACACGTTCACACTTGCATGTAACTCAGAATGAGACTCAACATGTGAACAAATAGTAAGGTAACTAAGCAAGGTATTTTGAAAAGTAGAGAGCCTATCACATCAAAAGAAAACAGGAAAGGGGTTTTCTGGGCATTAGAACCTACACGTCTGTACTTCATGACACTTTCTGTAGTATACTGTATAGGGGGGTACTTAGCAAATCTTCTGAACAGGACAAGTGGAGGTGTTGCCCATAGCAACCAATCAGATTATATTATATGTTTGAATGTATTTGATAAATGATATCTAGAATCAAATTGGTTGCCATGGACAACAGCTCCACATATCCTCTTTAGAAGGTTTAATAAATCTCCCCCATAGTATTAATGTCTCGTGACCACCAAACGAAAAATACTAAGGACATCTTTTTGTAAATAACGGTCTTCCTTCTTGGTGTTTGTTGGTGCTTGAATGGGGGAAGATCCATTACTTAACATGCCCTCTCTCATCCCCTGGCTTTACTAATATTTATGCAGCGTAGGGTGTTATGGTTTTGTGATCATAGGTGATCCCAGACCATAGCCACTAAGAGGCCTCATCATTTGAAAAGAGAGGACTTCTCTCTTTCAAACGAGGGTACCACTGAATTAATAGAAATCAGAAGGGATAAAGGAGACAATCCACATCACTTAAGTGGCCAATCCTGGGATCGACGGGATCCTGGGATTTGGGGCCAAAAATACCGGGATTGAAATCCCGGTATTGGAGGTTCCAATCCCGGTGTTTTGGGATTGCCCTGCGCATGTGCTGTTTCATCTCAACGGAGCAGCACTGAGCACTTGGCTCAGACACTGACCGGATGTGCGCTGCGCCGCGTGATGCTGGCCTGCCCCTTCAGCCGCGCGGCAGTACTCCATCCGTCCCCTGTGCCAGTGGCAATAAAAGTGGACTGTGGGACTTGGGAGAAGGAGGGAGCCCTGCTGCTGCAGACCAGTGCAACAAAGGCCAGTGAGACAGAGCCTCTGCCCGGGCTCTGCTTGACCCTGTTGCTTCTCTTAGAGGAGTAAAGAGGAGGACTGGATGAGTATATATGTGATTATGGATATTTTATTTGATTATTTCTGTGTTGCGGGGGAAGGGGGGATTGGTGCAGCTGGCCTGTGCTGGGCCATTCATGTTTGAAGTTATTTATTTTATACCTGTGGCATTGGGGCCCCGGCTGAGCCCTAGCATAACACCTCAGCAATAAAATAACATTCATGGCACAGCATAGGTCCACAGGAAAAATAATAGTTTTATTTTTTACCGGTGGGCCTGTGCTGCTCGGCCGTGCATAAAAAAATAATATTTTCATTGGCCAACTCAATCCTGGGATCCCAGGAATCCCGGGATTGAGAGTTTTTCAATCCCGATACCCAAGATTGAAAAAACACTCCAGTATTGGCCTCCCTACCATCACTAGGATTGCTGTTAGTCTTAGGTGGTAATAATTGAACTCCACTGTTTATAGTCTTTTTGATCGACTTAATATCTCCTCTTTTTATGTGCGAATGCACCTATAATCTCTAGGCTTATTTAAATTTAATGATAGAATATAAGGGGAAATATTCTCTTCCTTTCTTCATGAAACATCTGAGTGGTGTACACAATAGTAAATAGATAATAGTAAATATTATTGGATTATATATACAAAATTGCTAATATGAAATAAACTATTTTTTAATAATTTAAATTATTAATATTAAAAATATGGACAAGTAGTTCCATAGAAATGTCTATGTAGTGTGTGCATTTAGTCATTTCTATATATTTAATTTTTATATTTTATATTGTACATGTTTGTGAATATATTATAACTTCGTGCAACTGATTTTAGTTAGGACCACAGGGAGTTTAGCGGACTCCGATCATTTCCTCTTTGGAAGCTAAGTGGAACGCATTTAAGCACTTTTATATTGTATCAATAAAGTTGTATTGTATCTCTAACTGAGACGTGAGACGCAGTCATGTGACCAGGAGAGGTGACTAACACGTTGGAGTCCGCCGACGTATGCGCTCCGTTCCGAAAATGAGGCTTGATATAGACACGTGACGCGCATGACGCCCCTGCAGGCGGGAGATTGTCCGCTATTTAAATGCAAGCACGGAGGGACGGTGATGTACTTCTCTGAGGAAGCCGCTGATTAAGTGACAGGCGGAGAAACGCGTAAGAGTCTTCACCAGTTGTCCGGTACCGGATGCTTAAGCCTTTTCACGTGCTCATGCCTGGACCATTGTTGGGATACTCTGGATAAGACCCATGAAAACGGTTATTAAAAGCACCAGGAGTTGGGAGACACCAACTATTGGACCATAGAGGGTTAAGTCTGAATCCCTAAAGCAGGTTGTATTTACCAGTAACATGGACTCTTTCTCTAAATCTGACAGTTCAATTTAAAGCATGCACTAATCTACCACTATTGCTTTGAATACTCCTTGCAACTAATTGACAAGCTTGTTATAGTGGGAACTGCTAACACTGCCTCATCTGCTGCTACTAACTGATCAGCTTTTACTATCAATTAATCACTGCTTTGAAAGAGACTGCTACTTTAGAGAGTGCTAATACTCATTGACCTGATCGAATTAATTCACAGACTTAATACCACTATAAAGGTTCTGAATTGCACTGTGTCAATTGTGCTTATTATGTCATGCTTTGCAGGATTAACCGGTACCTATGATTCAGTCATTTAAATGTGATTTTTCATTGTTTTTAATCGTGTAAAATAAAAAGCACACATATGTTTTAAATCAGCGCTGTTATTGGTGTGTTTTTGTTTTCGGTTATTATATGGTGATCATACTGATAATGAGAAGGAGAGGACTCCTCTCTTTTAAACAAGTCTCCCCTCAAGTTTCTAGCTTCTTGGATGGGGACTATAGAGCATTTTATGTGTCCTCCCAATCCAATCAGTCGGTATCATTTTCTCTACCCAACCACCTCTAAGCAATGGCATAATGAAAATATAATTCTGCTGTCTCCTCCTCCAGTCTTACCCCAAAAATATGAAATATGGGGCAGGCTGCATCTAGCTGTAAAATGAGGCCAAATCTCTGGAAATGCAGTTTTGGAGGTTTGACTGCTTACCGCATATGCACCAAGTCCTGGAATGCAATAGATTCCTGGATCTGGATGCGGTGGGCAATTCTGTGTTTAGATGGCATTGTCCTATAGAAGTCTATGGGCTTCTTTTGCATTTCCTTGATGAGAGGGATCCAATCAGATCCCTAGCAGCACCGCCGTGGTGCTTGTGTCTCTAGACACATGCGCAGATGTGCACCTGGTTTGTAAACCCAGAATTCCATACATCGCAAAGGACAGTTCTTATTGCAAGAGCTGTCCTTTGCTTACTAAAACCTTAGTAAATGCAGATATGCATGGGGCGAGTGGTGCACCCCGTCCATGGTTGTTAATGCATAGTTACTAAACTGATTTTATCAATTATTGTGCTAATATATGTAATAGTGATGAGCGGGTTCGGTTTCTCGGAAACCGAACCCCCCCGAACTTCACCCTTTTTACACGGGTCCGAGGCAGGTTCGAACCTTCCCGCCTTGCTCGGCTAACCCGAGCGCGCCCGAACGTCATCATCTCGCTGTCGGATTCTCGCGAGATTCGGATTCTATATAAGCAGCCGTGCGTCGCCGCCATTTTCACTCGTGCATTGGAAATGTTAGGGAGAGGACATGGCTGGCGTCCTCTCCGTTATTGTTGAACTTGATTGTGCTGTGCACTTTTGCTTAATTGTGGGGAGGGCTGGGGAGCAGCTGTATAATATAGGAGGAGTACAGTGCAGAGTTTTGCTGATCAGTGACCACCAGTTATCCGTTCTCTGCCTGAAAAAAACGCTTCATATCTGTGCTGTGTGCTGCATATATCTGTGCTCACACTGCTTAATTGTGGGGACTGGGGAGCAGCTGTATTATATAGCAGGAGTAGAGATGAGCGCCGGAAATTTTTCGGGTTTTGTGTTTTGGTTTTGGGTTCGGTTCCGCGGCCGTGTTTTGGGTTCGACCGCGTTTTGGCAAAACCTCACCGAATTTTTTTTGTCGGATTCGGGTGTGTTTTGGATTCGGGTGTTTTTTTCAAAAAACCCTAAAAAACAGCTTAAATCATAGAATTTGGGGGTAATTTTGATCCCAAAGTATTATTAACCTCAAAAAACATAATTTACACTCATTTTCAGCCTATTCTGAACACATCACACCTCACAATATTATTTTTAGTCCTAAAATTTGCACCGAGGTCGCTGTGTGAGTAAGATAAGCGACCCTAGTGGCCGACACAAACACCGGGCCCATCTAGGAGTGGCACTGCAGTGTCACGCAGGATGGCCCTTCCAAAAAACCCTCCCCAAACAGCACATGACGCAAAGAAAAAAAGAGGCGCAATGAGGTAGCTGACTGTGTGAGTAAGATTAGCGACCCTAGTGGCCGACACAAACACCGGGCACATCTAGGAGTGGCACTGCAGTGTCACGCAGGATGTCCCTTCCAAAAAACCCTCCCCAAACAGCACATGACGCAAAGAAAAAAAGAGGCGCAATGAGGTAGCTGACTGTGTGAGTAAGATTAGCGACCCTAGTGGCCGACACAAACACCGGGCCCATCTAGGAGTGGCACTGCAGTGTCACGCAGGATGTCCCTTCCAAAAAACCCTCCCCAAACAGCACATGACGCAAAGAAAAAAAGAGGCGCAATGAGGTAGCTGACTGTGTGAGTAAGATTAGCGACCCTAGTGGCCGACACAAACACCGGGCCCATCTAGGAGTGGCACTGCAGTGTCACGCAGGATGTCCCTTCCAAAAAACCCTCCCCAATCAGCACATGATGCAAAGAAAAAGAAAAGAAAAAAGAGGTGCAAGATGGAATTATCCTTGGGCCCTCCCACCCACCCTTATGTTGTATAAACAAAACAGGACATGCACACTTTAACCAACCCATCATTTCAGTGACAGGGTCTGCCACACGACTGTGACTGATATGACGGGTTGGTTTGGACCCCCCCCAAAAAAGAAGCAATTAATCTCTCCTTGCACAAACTGGCTCTACAGAGGCAAGATGTCCACCTCATCTTCACCCTCTGATATATCACCGTGTACATCCCCCTCCTCACAGATTATCAATTCGTCCCCACTGGAATCCACCATCTCAGCTCCCTGTGTACTTTGTGGAGGCAATTGCTGCTGGTCAATGTCTCCGCGGAGGAATTGATTATAATTCATTTTAATGAACATCATCTTCTCCACATTTTCTGGATGTAACCTCGTACGCCGATTGCTGACAAGGTGAGCGGCGGCACTAAACACTCTTTCGGAGTACACACTTGTGGGAGGGCAACTTAGGTAGAATAAAGCCAGTTTGTGCAAGGGCCTCCAAATTGCCTCTTTTTCCTGCCAGTATAAGTACGGACTGTGTGACGTGCCTACTTGGATGCGGTCACTCATATAATCCTCCACCATTCTATCAATGTTGAGAGAATCATATGCAGTGACAGTAGACGACATGTCCGTAATCGTTGTCAGGTCCTTCAGTCCGGACCAGATGTCAGCATCAGCAGTCGCTCCAGACTGCCCTGCATCACCGCCAGCGGGTGGGCTCGGAATTCTGAGCCTTTTCCTCGCACCCCCAGTTGCGGGAGAATGTGAAGGAGGAGATGTTGACAGGTCGCGTTCCGCTTGACTTGACAATTTTGTCACCAGCAGGTCTTTGCACCCCAGCAGACTTGTGTCTGCCGGAAAGAGAGATCCAAGGTAGGCTTTAAATCTAGGATCGAGCACGGTGGCCAAAATGTAGTGCTCTGATTTCAACAGATTGACCACCCGTGAATCCTTGTTAAGCGAATTAAGGGCTGCATCCACAAGTCCCACATGCCTAGCGGAATTGCTCCCTTTTAGCTCCTTCTTCAATGCCTCCAGCTTCTTCTGCAAAAGCCTGATGAGGGGAATGACCTGACTCAGGCTGGCAGTGTCTGAACTGACTTCACGTGTGGCAAGTTCAAAGGGCATCAGAACCTTGCACAACGTTGAAATCATTCTCCACTGCACTTGAGACAGGTGCATTCCATCTCCTATATCGTGCTCAATTGTATAGGCTTGAATGGCCTTTTGCTGCTCCTCCAACCTCTGAAGCATATAGAGGGTTGAATTCCACCTCGTTACCACTTCTTGCTTCAGATGATGGCAGGGCAGGTTCAGTAGTTTTTGGTGGTGCTCCAGTCTTCTGTACGTGGTGCCTGTACGCCGAAAGTGTCCCGCAATTTTTCTGGCCACCGACAGCATCTCTTGCACGCCCCTGTCGTTTTTTAAAAAATTCTGCACCACCAAATTCAAGGTATGTGCAAAACATGGGACGTGCTGGAATTTGCCCATATTTAATGCACACACAATATTGCTGGCGTTGTCCGATGCCACAAATCCACAGGAGAGTCCAATTGGGGTAAGCCATTCCGCGATGATCTTCCTCAGTTGCCGTAAGAGGTTTTCAGCTGTGTGCGTATTCTGGAAAGCGGTGATACAAAGCGTAGCCTGCCTAGGAAAGAGTTGGCGTTTGCGAGATGCTGCTACTGGTGCCGCCGCTGCTGTTCTTGCGGCGGGAGTCCATACATCTACCCAGTGGGCTGTCACAGTCATATAGTCCTGACCCTGCCCTGCTCCACTTGTCCACATGTCCGTGGTTAAGTGGACATTGGGTACAACTGCATTTTTTAGGACACTGGTGAGTCTTTTTCTGACGTCCGTGTACATTCTCGGTATCGCCTGCCTAGAGAAGTGGAACCTAGATGGTATTTGGTAACGGGGGCACACTGCCTCAATAAATTGTCTAGTTCCCTGTGAACTAACGGCGGATACCGGACGCACGTCTAACACCAACATAGTTGTCAAGGACTCAGTTATCCGCTTTGCAGTAGGATGACTGCTGTGATATTTCATCTTCCTCGCAAAGGACTGTTGAACAGTCAATTGCTTACTGGAAGTAGTACAAGTGGGCTTACGACTTCCCCTCTGGGATGACCATCGACTCCCAGCGGCAACAACAGCAGCGCCAGCAGCAGTAGGCGTTACACGCAAGGATGCATCGGAGGAATCCCAGGCAGGAAAGGACTCGTCAGACTTGCCAGTGACATGGCCTGCAGGACTATTGGCATTCCTGGGGAAGGAGGAAATTGACACTGAGGGAGTTGGTGGGGTGGTTTGCGTGAGCTTGGTTACAAGAGGAAGGGATTTACTGGTCAGTGGACTGCTTCCGCTGTCACCCAAAGTTTTTGAACTTGTCACTGACTTATTATGAATGCGCTGCAGGTGACGTATAAGGGAGGATGTTCCGAGGTGGTTAACGTCCTTACCCCTACTTATTACAGCTTGACAAAGGGAACACACGGCTTGACACCTGTTGTCCGCATTTCTGGTGAAATACCTCCACACCGAAGAGCTGATTTTTTTGGTATTTTCACCTGGCATGTCAACGGCCATATTCCTCCCACGGACAACAGGTGTCTCCCCGGGTGCCTGACTTAAACAAACCACCTCACCATCAGAATCCTCCTGGTCAATTTCCTCCCCAGCGCCAGCAACACCCATATCCTCCTCATCCTGGTGTACTTCAACACTGACATCTTCAATCTGACTATCAGGAACTGGACTGCGGGTGCTCCTTCCAGCACTTGCAGGGGGCATGCAAATAGTGGAAGGCGCATGCTCTTCACGTCCAGTGTTGGGAAGGTCAGGCATCGCAAACGACACAATTGGACTCTCCTTGTGGATTTGGGATTTCAAAGAACGCACAGTTCTTTGCGGTGCTTTTGCCAGCTTGAGTCTTTTCAGTTTTCTAGCGAGAGGCTGAGTGCTTCCATCCTCATGTGAAGCTGAACCACTAGCCATGAACATAGGCCAGGGCCTCAGCCGTTCCTTGCCACTCCGTGTGGTAAATGGCATATTGGCAAGTTTACGCTTCTCCTCCGACAATTTTATTTTAGGTTTTGGAGTCCTTTTTTTTCTGATATTTGGTGTTTTGGATTTGACATGCTCTGTACTATGACATTGGGCATCGGCCTTGGCAGACGACGTTGCTGGCATTTCATCGTCTCGGCCATGACTAGTGGCAGCAGCTTCAGCACGAGGTGGAAGTGGATCTTGATCTTTCCCTAATTTTGGAACCTCAACTTTTTTGTTCTCCATATTTTATAGGCAGAACTAAAAGGCACCTCAGGTAAACAATGGAGATGGATGGATTGGATACTAGTATACAATTATGGACGGACTGCCACGGTTAGGTGGTATAAAAAAACCACGGTTAGGTGGTATATATTATAATAATAATACAATTATGGATGGACGGACTGCCTGCCGACTGCCGACACAGAGGTAGCCACAGCCGTGAACTACCGCACTGTACACTGGTTGATAAAGAGATAGTAGTATACTCGTAACAACTAGTATGACACTATGACGACGGTATAAAGAATGGAAAAAAAACCACGGTTAGGTGGTATATATTATAATAATAATACAATTATGGATGGACGGACTGCCTGCCGACTGCCGACACAGAGGTAGCCACAGCCGTGAACTACCGCACTGTACACTGGTTGATAAAGAGATAGTAGTATACTCGTAACAACTAGTATGACACTATGACGACGGTATAAAGAATGAAAAAAAAACCACGGTTAGGTGGTATATATTATAATAATAATACAATTATGGATGGACGGACTGCCTGCCGACTGCCGACACAGAGGTAGCCACAGCCGTGAACTACCGCACTGTACACTGGTTGATAAAGAGATAGTAGTATACTCGTAACAACTAGTATGACACTATGACGACGGTATAAAGAATGAAAAAAAAACCACGGTTAGGTGGTATATATTATAATAATAATACAATTATGGATGGACGGACTGCCTGCCGACTGCCGACACAGAGGTAGCCACAGCCGTGAACTACCGCACTGTACACTGGTTGATAAAGAGATAGTAGTATACTCGTAACAATTAGGATGACACTATGACGGTATAAAGAATGAAAAAAAAAACCACGGTTAGGTGGTAGGTATATAATAATAAATAATACAATTCTGGTCGGACGGACTGCCTGCCGTGTGCCGACACAGAGGTAGCCACAGCCGTGAACTACCGCACTGTACACTGGTTGATAAAGAGATAGTAGTATACTCGTAACAATTAGGATGACACTATGACGGTATAAAGAATGAAAAAAAAAACCACGGTTAGGTGGTAGGTATATAATAATAAATAATACAATTCTGGTCGGACGGACTGCCTGCCGTGTGCCGACACAGAGGTAGCCACAGCCGTGAACTACCGCACTGTACACTGGTTGATAAAGAGATAGTAGTATACTCGTAACAATTAGGATGACACTATGACGGTATAAAGAATGAAAAAAAAACCACGGTTAGGTGGTAGGTATATAATAATAAATAATACAATTCTGGTCGGACGGACTGCCTGCCGTGTGCCGACACAGAGGTAGCCACAGCCGTGAACTACCGCACTGTACACTGGTTGATAAAGAGATAGTAGTATACTCGTAACAATTAGGATGACACTATGACGGTATAAAGAATGAAAAAAAAACCACGGTTAGGTGGTAGGTATATAATAATAAATAATACAATTCTGGTCGGACGGACTGCCTGCCGTGTGCCGACACAGAGGTAGCCACAGCCGTGAACTACCGCACTGTACTGTGTCTGCTGCTAATATAGACTGGTTGATATTTAAAGAGATATTAGTAGTATACAACAATACTATACTGGTGGTCAGGCACTGGTCACCACTCCTGCAGCAAAAGTGTGCACTGTTAATTAATATAATTGTACTCCTGGCTCCTGCTAACAACCTGCAGTGCTCCCCAGTCTCCCCCACAATTAATTATAAGCTTTTAATTTATACATTGATGACTGTGCAGCACACTGGGCTGAGCTGAGTGCACACAGACTGAGTCACACTGTGTGACTGACTGTGCTGTGTATCGTTTTTTTTTTCAGGCAGAGAACGGATATAGCAGAGAGAAGTGAACGGATATATTATATTAAATAAAAGTTAACTAGCAACTGCACTGGTCACTGACTGTGGTAAACTAACTCTGTCTGCGACTCTGCACAATCTCTCTCTCTCTATCTAATCTATCTCTATTCTAATGGAGAGGACGCCAGACACGTCCTCTCCCTATCAATCTCAATGCACGAGTGAAAATGGCGGCGACGCGCGGCTCCTTATATAGAATCCGAGTCTCGCGATAGAATCCGAGCCTCGCGAGAATCCGACAGCGTCATGATGACGTTCGGGCGCGCTCGGGTTAACCGAGCAAGGCGGGAAGATCCGAGTCGCTCGGACCCGTGAAAAAAAACATGAAGTTCGGGCGGGTTCGGATTCCGAGGAACCGAACCCGCTCATCTCTAAGTAGGAGTACAGTGCAGAGTTTTGCTGACTGACCACCAGTATACGTTGTCTGCCTGAAAAATACTCCATATCTGTGCTCAGTGTGCTGCTTTATTGTGGGGACTGGGGACCACCAGTATAATATTATATAGGAGGAGTAGTTTTCCTCACCTCTGTGTCGTCATTAAGTATATCCATCTACATTCTATACCTGTGGTGCATTTTAGTTTTGCAGTTTGCTGACACAGTGACCACCAGTATACTATATATAATAGCAGTACGGTACGGAAGGCCACTGCTGTACCTACCTCTGTGTCGTCATTAAGTATACTATCCATCTACATTCTATACCTGTGGTGCATTTTAGTTTTGCAGTTTGCTGACACAGTGACCACCAGTATACTATATATAATAGCAGTACGGTACGGAAGGCCACTGCTGTACCTACCTCTGTGTCGTCATTAAGTATACTATCCATCTACATTCTATACCTGTGGTGCATTTTAGTTTTGCAGTTTGCTGACACAGTGACCACCAGTATACTATATATAGCAGTACGGAAGGCCACTGCTGTACCTACCTCTGTGTCGTCATTAAGTATACTATCCATCTACATTCTATACCTGTGGTGCATTTTAGTTTTGCAGTTTGCTGACACAGTGACCACCAGTATACTATATATAATAGCAGTACGGTACGGAAGGCCACTGCTGTACCTACCTCTGTGTCGTCATTAAGTATACAATCCATCTACATTCTATACCTGTGGTGCATTTTAGTTTTGCAGTTTGCTGACACAGTGACCACCTGTATACTATATATAATAGCAGTACGGTACGGAAGGCCACTGCTCTACCTAACTCTGTGTCGTCATTAAGTATACTATCCATCTACATTCTATACCTGTGGTGCATTTTAGTTTTGCAGTTTGCTGACACAGTGACCACCAGTATATATAGCAGTACGGTACGGAAGGCCACTGCTCTACCTACCTCTGTGTCATCAAGTATACTATCCATCCATACCTGTGGTGCATTTCAGTTGTGCGCAGTATATATAGTAGTAGGCCATTGCTATTGATACTGGCATATAATTATACACATTAAAAAATGGAGAACAAAAATGTGGAGGTTAAAATAGGGAAAGATCAAGATCCACTTCCACCTCGTGCTGAAGCTGCTGCCACTAGTCATGGCCGAGACGATGAAATGCCATTAACGTCGTCTGCCAAGGCCGATGCCCAATGTCATAGTAGAGAGCATGTAAAATCCAAAAAACAAAAGTTCAGTAAAGTGACCCAAAAATCAAAATTAAAAGCGTCTGAGGAGAAACGTAAACTTGCCAATATGCCATTTATGACACGGAGTGGCAAGGAACGGCTGAGGCCCTGGCCTATGTTCATGGCTAGTGGTTCAGATTCACATGAGGATGGAAGCACTCATCCTCTCGCTAGAAAAATGAAAAGACTTAAGCTGGCAAAAGCACAGCAAAGAACTGTGCGTTCTTCTAAATCACAAACACCCAAGGAGAGTACAATTGTGTCGGTTGCGATGCCTGACCTTCCCAACACTGGACGGGAAGAGCTTGGGCCTTCCACCATTTGCACGCCCCCTGCAAGTGCTGGAAGGAGCACCCGCAGTCCAGTTCCTGATAGTCAAATTGAAGATTTCACTGTTGAAGTACACCAGGATGAGGATATGGGTGTTGCTGGTGCTGGGGAGGAAATTGACAAGGAGGATTCTGATGGTGAGGTGGTTTGTTTAAGTCAGGCACCCGGGGAGACACCTGTTGTCCATGGGACGAATATGGCCATTGACATGCCTGGCCAAAATACAAAAAAAATCAGCTCTTCGGTGTGGAATTATTTCAACACAAATGCGGACAACAGGTGTCAAGCCGTGTGTTGCCGTTGTCAAGCTGTAATAAGTCGGGGTAAGGACGTTAACCACCTCGGAACATCCTCCCTTATACGTCACCAGCAGCGCATTCATCATAAGTCAGCGACAAGTTCAAAAACTTTGGGTGACAGCGGAAGCAGTCCACTGACCACTAAATCCCTTCCTATTGTAACCAAGCTCCTGCAAACCACACCACCTACTCCCTCAGTGTCAATTTCCTCCTTACCCAGGAAAGCCAATAGTCCTGCAGGCCATGTCACTGGCAAGTCTGACGAGTCCTCTCCTGCCTGGGATTCCTCCGATGCATCCTTGAGTGTAACGCCTACTGCTGCTGGCGCTGCTGTTGTAGCTGCTGGGAGTCAATCGTCATCCCAGAGGGGATGTCGGAAGACCACTTGTACTACTTCCGGTAAGCAATTGACTGTCCAACAGTCCTTTTGCAAGGAAGATGAAATATCACAGCCGTCATCCTGCTGCAAAGCAGATAACTCAGGCCTTGGCAGCATGGGCGGTGAGAAACGTGGTTCCGGTATCTACCGTTAATTCAGAGCCAACTAGAGACTTGATTGAGTTACTGTGTCCCCGGTACCAAATACCATCTAGGTTCCATTTCTCTAGGCAGGCGATACCGAAAATGTACACAGACCTCAGAAAAAGAGTCACCAGTGTCCTAAAAAATGCAGTTGTACCCAATATCCACTTAACCACGGACATGTGGACAAGTGGAACAGGGCAGACTCAGGACTATATGACTGTGACAGCCCACTGGGTAAGGTATTGCCTCCCGCAGCAAGAACAGCAGCGGCGGCACCAGTAGCAGCATCTCTCAAACGCCAACTCGTTCCTAGGCAGGCTACGCTTTGTATCACCGCTTTCCATAAGAGGCACACAGCTGACAACCTCTTACGGGAACTGAGGAAGATCATCGCAGAATGGCTTACCCCAATTGGACTCTCCTGGGGATTTGTGACATCGGACAACGCCAGCAATATTGTGCGTGCATTACATCTGGGCAAATTCCAGCACGTCCCATGTTTTGCACATACATTGAATTTGGTGGTGCAGAATTATTTAAAAAACGACAGGGGCGTGCAAGAGATGCTGTCGGTGGCCCGAAGAATTGCGGGCCACCTTCGGCATTCAGCCACCGCGTACAGAAGACTGGAGCACCACCAAACATTCCTGAACCTGCCCTGCCATCATCTGAAGCAAGAGGTGGTAACGAGGTGGAATTCAACCCTCTATATGCTTCAGAGGATGGAGGAGCACCAAAAGGCCATTCAAGCCTATACATCTGCCCACGATATAGGCAAAGGAGGGGCAATGCACCTGACTCAAGCGCAGTGGAGAATGATTTCAACGTTGTGCAAGGTTCTGCAACCCTTTGAATTTGCCACACGTGAAGTCAGTTCAGACACTGCCAGCCTGAGTCAGGTCATTCCCCTCATCAGGCTTTTGCAGAAGAAGCTGGAGACATTGAAGGAGGAGCTAAAACAGAGCGATTCCGCTAGGCATGTGGGACTTGTGGATGGAGCCCTTAATTCGCTTAACCAGGATTCACGGGTGGTCAATCTGTTGAAATCAGAGCACTACATTTTGGCCACCGTGCTCAATCCTAGATTTAAAACCAACATTGAATCTCTCTTTCCGGCAGACACAAGTCTGCAGAGGTTCAAAGACCTGATGGTGAGAAAATTGTCAAGTCAAGCGGAACGTGACCCGTCAACATCTCCTCCTGCACATTCTCCCGCAACTGGGGGTGCGAGGAAAAGGCTAAGAATTCCGAGCCCACCCGCTGGCGGTGATGCAGAGCAGTCTGGAGCGAGTGCTGACATCTGGTCCGGACTGAAGGACCTGCCAACGATTACTGACATGTCGTCTACTGTCACTGCATATGATTCTCTCACCATTGAAAGAATGGTGGAGGATTATATTAGTGACCGCATCCAAGTAGGCACGTCAGACAGTCCGTACGTATACTGGCAGGAAAAAGAGGCAATTTGGAGGCCCTTGCACAAACTGGCTTTATTCTACCTAAATTGCCCTCCCTCCAGTGTGTACTCCGAAAGAGTGTTTAGTGCAGCCGCTCACCTTGTCAGAAATCGGCGTACAAGGTTACTTCCAGAAAATGTGGAGAAGATGATGTTCAACAAAATGAATTATAATCAATTCCTCTGTGGAGACATTCACCAGCAGCAATTGCCTCCACAAAGTACACAGGGACCTGAGATGGTGTATTCCAGTGGGGATGAATTAATGATCTATGAGGAGGGGTATGTACACAGTGAAAGGGGTGAGGAATCGGAGGATGATGATGAGGTGGACATCTTGCCTCTGTAGAGCCAGTTTGTGCAAGGAGAGATTGATTGCTTCTTTTTTTGGTGGGGGCCCAAACCAACCAGTCATTTCAGTCACAGTCGTGTGGCAGACCCTGTCGCTGAAATGATGGGTTCGTTAAAGTGTGCATGTCCTGTTTATATACAACATAGGGGTGGGTGGGAGGGCCCAAGGACAATTCCATCTTGCACCTCTTTTTTCTTTAATTTTTCTTTGCATCATGTGCTGTTTGGGGACAATTTTTTTTGAAGTGCCATCCTGCCTGACACTGCAGTGCCACTCCTAGATAGGCCAGGTGTTTGTGTCGGCCACTTGGGTCGCTTAGCTTAGTCACACAGCGACCTTGGTGCGCCTCTTTTTTTCTTTGCATCATGTGCTGTTTGGGGACAATTTTTTTGAAGTGCCATCCTGCCTGACACTGCAGTGCCACTCCTAGATGGGCCAGGTGTTTGTGTCGGACACTTGTGTTGCTTAGCTTAGTCACACAGCGACCTTGGTGCCCCTCTTTTTTTCTTTGCATCATGTGCTGTTTGGGGACAATTTTTTTGAAGTGCCATCCTGCCTGACACTGCAGTGCCACTCCTAGATGGGCCAGGTGTTTGTGCCGGCCACTTGTGTCGCTTAGCTTAGCCATCCAGCGACCTCGGTGCAAATTTTAGGACTAAAAATAATATTGTGAGGTGTTCAGAATAGACTGGAAATTAGTGGAAATTATGGTTATTGAGGTTAATAAAACTATGGGATCAAAATGACCCCGAAATTCTATGATTTAAGCTGTTTATTAGAGTTTTTTGTAAAAAACACCCGAATCCAAAACACACCCGAATCCGACACAAAATTTTCGGTGAGGTTTTGCCAAAACGCGTCCGAATCCAAAACACGGCCGCGGAACCAAATCCAAAACCAAAACACAAAACCCGAAAAATGTCCGGTGCACATCTCTAATATGTAATGCCGGATGATACTTCTTTATTGTTCTGTTTTATTTTATGTAGCGTACTGTAGCTACTGTATCTGTTGGTTCACCTCCTGAGAAAACCAGCTCAGGTTTAAGATATTTCTACAAGGTAGATAAAACATAATTTGTTCTGAGCCTGAGGATTTGTCCTTTATTACAAAAGTGAATTTATTAATATTTATGTGTTATATGCTCGTTAAACATAGAACTTGCCTGGTTTCAGGACATTTTACATTAAGAAACAAGAGGCATTTAATAATTTTTTTATTGACCTAGTATTAATACAAACTCTAGTTAATACTAGAGATGAGCGCCGTAAATTTTTCGGGTTTTGTGTTTTGGTTTTGGGTTCGGTTCCGCGGCCGTGTTTTGGGTTCGACCGCGTTTTGGCAAAACCTAACCGAATTTTTTTTGTCGGATTCGGGTGTGTTTTGGATTCGGGTGTTTTTTTCCAAAAAAACTAAAAAATAGCTTAAATCATAGAATTTGGGGGTCATTTTGATCCCAAAGTATTATTAACCTCAAAAACCATCATTTCCACTCATTTTCAGTCTATTCTGAATACCTCACACCTCACAATATTATTTTTAGTCCTAAAATTTGCACCGAGGTCGCTGGATGACTAAGCTAAGCGACCCTAGTGGCCGACACAAACACCTGGCCCATCTAGGAGTGGCACTGCAGTGTCACGCAGGATGTCCCTTCCAAAAAACCCTCCCCAAACAGCACATGACGCAAAGAAAAAAAGAGGCGCAATGAGGTAGCTGTGTGAGTAAGATAAGCGACCCTAGTGGCCGAAACAAACACCGGGCCCATCTAGGAGTGTCACTGCAGTGTCACGCAGGATGTCCCTTCCAAAAAACCCTCCCCAAACAGCACATGACGCAAAGAAAAAAAGAGGCGCAATGAGGTAGCTGTGTGAGTAAGATAAGCGACCCTAGTGGCCGACACAAACACCGGGCCCATCTAGGAGTGTCACTGCAGTGTCACGCAGGATGTCCCTTCCAAAAAACCCTCCCCAAACAGCACATGACGCAAAGAAAAAAAGAGGCGCAATGAGGTAGCTGTGTGAGTAAGATAAGCGACCCTAGTGGCCGACACAAACACCGGGCCCATCTAGGAGTGGCACTGCAGTGTCACGCAGGATGTCCCTTCCAAAAAACCCTCCCCAAACAGCACATGACGCAAAGAAAAAAAGAGGCGCAATGAGGTAGCTGTGTGAGTAAGATAAGCGACCCTAGTGGCCGACACAAACACCGGGCCCATCTAGGAGTGGCACTGCAGTGTCACGCAGGATGTCCCTTCCAAAAAACCCTCCCCAAACAGCACATGACGCAAAGAAAAAAAGAGGCGCAATGAGGTAGCTGTGTGAGTAAGATAAGCGACCCTAGTGGCCGACACAAACACCGGGCCCATCTAGGAGTGTCACTGCAGTGTCACGCAGGATGTCCCTTCCAAAAAACCCTCCCCAAACAGCACATGACGCAAAGAAAAAAAGAGGCGCAATGAGGTAGCTGTGTGAGTAAGATAAGCGACCCTAGTGGCCGACACAAACACCGGGCCCATCTAGGAGTGTCACTGCAGTGTCACGCAGTATGTCCCTTCCAAAAAACCCTCCCCAAACAGCACATGATGCAAAGAAAAAAAGAGGCGCAATGAGGTAGCTGTGTGAGTAAGATACGCGACCCTAGTGGCCGACACAAACACCGGGCCCATCTAGGAGTGTCACTGCAGTGTCACGCAGGATGTCCCTTCCAAAAAACCCTCCCCAAACAGCACATGACGCAAAGAAAAAAAGAGGCGCAATGAGGTAGCTGTGTGAGTAAGATAAGCGACCCTAGTGGCCGACACAAACACCGGGCCCATCTAGGAGTGTCACTGCAGTGTCACGCAGGATGTCCCTTCCAAAAAACCCTCCCCAAACAGCACATGACGCAAAGAAAAAAAGAGGCGCAATGAGGTAGCTGTGTGAGTAAGATAAGCGACCCTAGTGGCCGACACAAACACCGGGCCCATCTAGGAGTGGCACTGCAGTGTCACGCAGGATGTCCCTTCCCAAAAACCCTCCCCAAACAGCACATGACGCAAAGAAAAAAAGAGGCGCAATGAGGTAGCTGTGTGAGTAAGATAAGCGACCCTAGTGGCCGACACAAACACCGGGCCCATCTAGGAGTGGCACTGCAGTGTCACGCAGGATGTCCCTTCCAAAAAACCCTCCCCAAACAGCACATGACGCAAAGAAAAAAAGAGGCGCAATGAGGTAGCTGTGTGAGTAAGATAAGCGACCCTAGTGGCCGACACAAACACCTGGCCCATCTAGGAGTGGCACTGCAGTGTCACGCAGGATCTCCCTTCCAAAAAACCCTCCCCAAACAGCACATGACGCAAAGAAAAAAAGAGGCGCAATGAGGTAGCTGTGTGAGTAAGATAAGCGACCCTAGTGGCCGACACAAACACCGGGCCCATCTAGGAGTGGCACTGCAGTGTCACGCAGGATGTCCCTTCCAAAAAACCCTCCCCAAACAGCACATGACGCAAAGAAAAATTAAAGAAAAAAGAGGTGCAAGATGGAATTGTCCTTGGGCCCTCCCACCCACCCTTATGTTGTATAAACAGGACATGCACACTTTAACCAACCCATCATTTCAGTGACAGGGTCTGCCACACGACTGTGACTGATATGACGGGTTGGTTTGGACCCCCACCAAAAAAGAAGCAATTAATCTCTCCTTGCTCAAACTGGCTCTACAGAGGCAAGATGTCCACCTCATCATCATCCTCCGATATATCACCGTGTACATCCCCCTCCTCACAGATTATCAATTCGTCCCCACTGGAATCCACCATCTCAGCTCCCTGTGTACTTTGTGGAGGCAATTGCTGCTGGTCAATGTCTCCGCGGAGGAATTGATTATAATTCATTTTAATGAACATCATCTTCTCCACATTTTCTGGATGTAACCTCGTACGCCGATTGCTGACAAGGTGAGCGGCGGCACTAAACACTCTTTCGGAGTACACACTTGTGGGAGGGCAACTTAGGTAGAATAAAGCCAGTTTGTGCAAGGGCCTCCAAATTGCCTCTTTTTCCTGCCAGTATAAGTACGGACTGTGTGACGTGCCTACTTGGATGCGGTCACTCATATAATCCTCCACCATTCTTTCAATGTTGAGAGAATCATATGCAGTGACAGTAGACGACATGTCCGTAATCGTTGTCAGGTCCTTCAGTCCGGACCAGATGTCAGCATCAGCAGTCGCTCCAGACTGCCCTGCATCACCGCCAGCGGGTGGGCTCGGAATTCTGAGCCTTTTCCTCGCACCCCCAGTTGCGGGAGAATGTGAAGGAGGAGATGTTGACAGGTCGCGTTCCGCTTGACTTGACAATTTTGTCACCAGCAGGTCTTTGAACCCCAGCAGACTTGTGTCTGCCGGAAAGAGAGATCCAAGGTAGGTTTTAAATCTAGGATCGAGCACGGTGGCCAAAATGTAGTGCTCTGATTTCAACAGATTGACCACCCGTGAATCCTTGTTAAGCGAATTAAGGGCTCCATCCACAAGTCCCACATGCCTAGCGGAATCGCTCCGTGTTAGCTCCTCCTTCAATGTCTCCAGCTTCTTCTGCAAAAGCCTGATGAGGGGAATGACCTGACTCAGGCTGGCAGTGTCTGAACTGACTTCACGTGTGGCAAGTTCAAAGGGCATCAGAACCTTGCACAACGTTGAAATCATTCTCCACTGCGCTTGAGACAGGTGCATTCCACCTCCTATATCGTGCTCAATTGTATAGGCTTGAATGGCCTTTTGCTGCTCCTCCAACCTCTGAAGCATATAGAGGGTTGAATTCCACCTCGTTACCACTTCTTGCTTCAGATGATGGCAGGGCAGGTTCAGTAGTTTTTGGTGGTGCTCCAGTCTTCTGTACGTGGTGCCTGTACGCCGAAAGTGTCCCGCAATTCTTCTGGCCACCGACAGCATCTCTTGCACGCCCCTGTCGTTTTTTAAATAATTCTGCACCACCAAATTCAATGTATGTGCAAAACATGGGACGTGCTGGAATTTGCCCATATTTAATGCACACACAATATTGCTGGCGTTGTCCGATGCCACAAATCCACAGGAGAGTCCAATTGGGGTAAGCCATTCCGCGATGATCTTCCTCAGTTGCCGTAAGAGGTTTTCAGCTGTGTGCGTATTCTGGAAAGCGGTGATACAAAGCGTAGCCTGCCTAGGAAAGAGTTGGCGTTTGCGAGATGCTGCTACTGGTGCCGCCGCTGCTGTTCTTGCGGCGGGAGTCCATACATCTACCCAGTGGGCTGTCACAGTCATATAGTCCTGACCCTGCCCTGCTCCACTTGTCCACATGTCCGTGGTTAAGTGGACATTGGGTACAACTGCATTTTTTAGGACACTGGTGAGTCTTTTTCTGACGTCCGTGTACATTCTCGGTATCGCCTGCCTAGAGAAGTGGAACCTAGATGGTATTTGGTAACGGGGGCACACTGCCTCAATAAATTGTCTAGTTCCCTGTGAACTAACGGCGGATACCGGACGCACGTCTAACACCAACATAGTTGTCAAGGCCTCAGTTATCCGCTTTGCAGCAGGATGACTGCTGTGATATTTCATCTTCCTCGCAAAGGACTGTTGGACAGTCAATTGCTTACTGGAAGTAGTACAAGTGGGCTTACGACTTCCCCTCTGGGATGACCATCGACTCCCAGCAGCAACAACATCAGCGCCAGCAGCAGTAGGCGTTACACGCAAGGATGCATCGGAGGAATCCCAGGCAGGAGAGGACTCGTCATAATTGCCAGTGACAGGGCCTGCAGGACTATTGGCATTCCTGGGGAAGGAGGAAATTGACACTGAGGGAGTTGGTGGGGTGGTTTGCGTGAGCTTGGTTACAAGAGGAAGGGATTTACTGGTCAGTGGACTGCTTCCGCTGTCGCCCAAAGTTTTTGAACTTGTCACTGACTTATTATGAATGCGCTGCAGGTGACGTATAAGGGAGGATGTTCCGAGGTGGTTAACGTCCTTACCCCTACTTATTACAGCTTGACAAAGGCAACACACGGCTTGACACCTGTTGTCAGCTTTTCTGTTGAAATACCTCCACACTGAAGAGCTGATTTTTTTGGTATTTTCACCAGGCATGTCAACGGCCATATTCCTCCCACGGACAACAGGTGTCTCCCCGGGTGCCTGACTTAAACAAACCACCTCACCATCAGAATCCTCCTGGTCAATTTCCTCCCCAGCGCCAGGAACACCCATATCCTCCTCATCCTGGTGTACTTCAACACTGACATCTTCAATCTGACTATCAGGAACTGGACTGCAAATGGTGGAAGGTGCATGCTCTTCACGTCCAGTGTTGGGAAGGTCAGGCATCGCAACCGACACAATTGGACTCTCCTTGTGGATTTGGGATTTCGAAGAACGCACAGTTCTTTGCGGTGCTTTTGCCAGCTTGAGTCTTTTCAGTTTTCTAGCGAGAGGCTGAGTGCTTCCATCCTCATGTGAAGCTGAACCACTAGCCATGAACATAGGCCAGGGCCTCAGCCGTTCCTTGCCACTCCGTGTGGTAAATGGCATATTGGCAAGTTTACGCTTCTCCTCCGACAATTTTATTTTAGGTTTTGGAGTCCTTTTTTTACTGATATTTGGTGTTTTGGATTTGACATGCTCTGTACTATGACATTGGGCATCGGCCTTGGCAGACGACGTTGCTGGCATTTCATCGTCTCGGCCATGACTAGTGGCAGCAGCTTCAGCACGAGGTGGAAGTGGATCTTGATCTTTCCCTAATTTTGGAACCTCAACATTTTTGTTCTCCATATTTTAATAGGCACAACTAAAAGGCACCTCAGGTAAACAATGGAGATGGATGGATACTAGTATACTTATGGATGGACTGCCGAGTGCCGACACAGAGGTAGCTACAGCCGTGGACTAACGTACTGTGTCTGCTGCTAATATAGACTGGATGATTGATAATGAGATGAAATCAATATATATATGTATGTATATATAATATCACTAGTACTGCAGCCGGACAGGTAGATAATATATTTATTAGGTAATGATGACTGATGACGGACCTGCTGGACACTGTCAGCTCAGCAGCACCGCAGACTGCTACAGTAAGCTACTATACTATAGTAGTATGTACAAAGAAGAAAGAAAAAAAAAAACCACGGGTAGGTGGTATACAATTATGGATGGACTGCCGAGTGCCGACACAGAGGTAGCTACAGCCGTGGACTACCGTACTGTGTCTGCTGATAATATAGACTGGATGATAATGAGATGAAATCAATATATATGTATATATAATATCACTAGTACTGCAGCCGGACAGGTATATATTATATATTTATTATGTAATGACTGATGACGGACCTGCTGGACACTGTCAGCTCAGCAGCACCGCAGACTGCTACAGTAAGCTACTATAGTAGTATGTATAAAGAAGAAAGAAAAAAAAAACAACCACGGGTAGGTGGTATACAATTATGGATGGACTGCCGAGTGCCGACACAGAGGTAGCTACAGCCGTGGACTAACGTACTGTGTCTGCTGATAATATAGACTGGATGATAATGAGATGAAATCAATATATATGTATATATAATATCACTAGTACTGCAGCCGGACAGGTATATATTATATATTTATTATGTAATGACTGATGACGGACCTGCTGGACACTGTCAGCTCAGCAGCACCGCAGACTGCTACAGTAAGCTACTATAGTAGTATGTATAAAGAAGAAAGAAAAAAAAAACAACCACGGGTAGGTGGTATACAATTATGGATGGACTGCCGAGTGCCGACACAGAGGTAGCTACAGCCATGGACTACCGTACTGTACTGTGTCTGCTGCTAATATAGACTGGATGATGAGATGTAGTATGTATAAAGAAGAAAGAAAAAAAAAACCACGGGTAGGTGGTATACAATTATGGATGGACTGCCGAGTGCCGACACAGAGGTAGCTACAGCCGTGGACTACCGTACTGTACTGTGTCTGCTGCTAATATAGACTGGATGATAATGAGATGTAGTATGTATAAAGAAGAAAGAAAAAAAAAAAACCACGGTTAGGTGGTATACAATTATGGATGGACTGCCGAGTGCCGACACAGAGGTAGCTACAGCCGTGGACTACCGTACTGTACTGTGTCTGCTGCTAATATAGACTGGATGATAATGAGATGTAGTATGTATAAAGAAGAAAGAAAAAAAAAACCACGGGTAGGTGGTATACAATTATGGATGGACTGCCGAGTGCCGACACAGAGGTAGCTACAGCCGTGGACTACCGTACTGTACTGTGTCTGCTGCTAATATAGACTGGATGATAATGAGATGTAGTACGTATAAAGAAGAAAGAAAAAAAAACCACGGGTAGGTGGTATACAATTATGGATGGACTGCCGAGTGCCGACACAGAGGTAGCTACAGCCGTGGACTACCGTACTGTACTGTGTCTGCTGCTAATATAGACTGGATGATAATGAGATGTAGTATGTATAAAGAAGAAAGAAAAAAAAAACCACGGGTAGGTGGTATACAATTATGGATGGACTGCCGAGTGCCGACACAGAGGTAGCTACAGCCGTGGACTACCGTACTGTACTGTGTCTGCTGCTAATATAGACTGGATGATAATGAGATGTAGTATGTATAAAGAAGAAAGAAAAAAAAAACCACGGGTAGGTGGTATACAATTATGGATGGACTGCCGAGTGCCGACACAGAGGTAGCTACAGCCGTCGACTACCGTACTGTGTCTGCTGATAATATAGACTGGATGATAATGAGATGAAATCAATATATATGTATATATAATATCACTAGTACTGCAGCCGGACAGGTATATATTATATATTTATTATGTAATGACTGATGACGGACCTGCTGGACACTGTCAGCTCAGCAGCACCGCAGACTGCTACAGTAAGCTACTATAGTAGTATGTATAAAGAAGAAATAAAAAAAAAACAACCACGGGTAGGTGGTATACAATTATGGATGGACTGCCGAGTGCCGACACAGAGGTAGCTACAGCCATGGACTACCGTACTGTACTGTGTCTGCTGCTAATATAGACTGGATGATAATGAGATGTAGTATGTATAAAGAAGAAAGAAAAAAAAAACCACGGGTAGGTGGTATACAATTATGGATGGACTGCCGAGTGCCGACACAGAGGTAGCTACAGCCATGGACTACCGTACTGTACTGTGTCTGCTGCTAATATAGACTGGATGATAATGAGATGTAGTATGTATAAAGAAGAAAGAAAAAAAAACCACGGGTAGGTGGTATACAATTATGGATGGACTGCCGAGTGCCGACACAGAGGTAGCTACAGCCGTGGACTACCGTACTGTACTGTGTCTGCTGCTAATATAGACTGGATGATAATGAGATGTAGTATGTATAAAGAAGAAAGAAAAAAAAAACCACGGGTAGGTGGTATACAATTATGGATGGACTGCCGAGTGCCGACACAGAGGTAGCTACAGCCGTGGACTACCGTACTGTACTGTGTCTGCTGCTAATATAGACTGGATGATAATGAGATGTAGTATGTATAAAGAAGAAAGAAAAAAAAACCACGGGTAGGTGGTATACAATTATGGATGGACTGCCGAGTGCCGACACAGAGGTAGCTACAGCCGTGGACTACCGTACTGTACTGTGTCTGCTGCTAATATAGACTGGATGATAATGAGATGTAGTATGTATAAAGAAGAAAGAAAAAAAAAACCACGGGTAGGTGGTATACAATTATGGATGGACTGCCGAGTGCCGACACAGAGGTAGCTACAGCCGTGGACTACCGTACTGTACTGAGTCTGCTGCTAATATAGACTGGATGATAATGAGATGTAGTACGTATAAAGAAGAAAGAAAAAAAAAACCACGGGTAGGTGGTATACAATTATGGATGGACTGCCGAGTGCCGACACAGAGGTAGCTACAGCCGTGGACTACCGTACTGTACTGTGTCTGCTGCTATTATAGACTGGATGATAATGAGATGTAGTATGTATAAAGAAGAAAGAAAAAAAAAACCACGGGTAGGTGGTATACAATTATGGATGGACTGCCGAGTGCCGACACAGAGGTAGCTACAGCCGTGGACTACCGTACTGTACTGTGTCTGCTGCTAATATAGACTGGATGATAATGAGATGTAGTATGTATAAAGAAGAAAGAAAAAAAAAACCACGGGTAGGTGGTATACAAATATGGATGGACTGCCGAGTGCCGACACAGAGGTAGCTACAGCCGTGGACTACCGTACTGTACTGTGTCTGCTGCTAATATAGACTGGATGATAATGAGATGTAGTATGTATAAAGAAGAAAGAAAAAAAAAACCACGGGTAGGTGGTATACAATTATGGATGGACTGCCGAGTGCCGACACAGAGGTAGCTACAGCCGTGGACTACCGTACTGTACTGTGTCTGCTGCTAATATAGACTGGATGATAATGAGATGTAGTATGTATAAAGAAGAAAGAAAAAAAAAACCACGGGTAGGTGGTATACAATTATGGATGGACTGCCGAGTGCCGACACAGAGGTAGCTACAGCCGTGGACTACCGTACTGTGTCTGCTGCTAGTATAGACTGGATGATAAATAATGATATAAAAAATATATATATATCACTACTGCAGCCGGACAGGTATATATTATATAATGACGGACCTGCTGGACACTGTCTGTCAGCAGAATGAGTTTTTTATAGAATAAAAAAACACCACACAAGTCACACGACGAGTGTTTAACTTTTTCAGGCAGACAATCACAATATACTGGTGGTCAGTGTGGTCACTGGTCAGTCACACTGGCAGTGGCACTCTGGCAGCAAAAGTGTGCACTGTTTAATATGTACTCCTGGCTCCTGCTATAACCTATAACTGCTCCCCAGTCTCCCCCACAATTAAGCTGTGTGAGCACAGTCAGATATTATACATAGATGATGCAGCACACTGGGCTGAGCACAGATATGGTATGTGACTGAGTCACTGTGTATCGTTTTTTTTCAGGCAGAGAACGGATTATATTAAATAATAATAAAACTGCACTGGTGGTCACTGGTCAGTCACTAGTATAACTAACTACTATCAGCAAAATTCTGCACTCTCTGAGTACTCCTCCTAAGCTCCAGTAAATGAAGTGTCTCACTCTCACTCTCCTATCTATTTCTAAACGAAGAGGACGCCAGCCACGTCCTCTCCCTATCAATCTCAATGCACGTGTGAAAATGGCGGCGACGCGCGGCTCCTTATATAGAATCCGAGTCTCGCGATAGAATCCGAGCCTCGCGAGAATCCGACAGCGTGATGATGACGTTCGGGCGCGCTCGGGTTAACCGAGCAAGGCGGGAAGATCCGAGTCGCTCGGACCCGTGTAAAAAAACATGAAGTTCGGGCGGGTACGGATTCAGAGGAACCGAACCCGCTCATCTCTAGTTAATACCGATTTAATATTACCATCTCGCATGGGGCAGGCTGTATTATAGCCGAAAATGCGGAAAAAGTTTTAAAAACTAAAATTTTGGGTGACATACTGCAATACATATGGATCGCCATATGTAATAAAAGGACACTGGAAGCCTCAAATAATCCTGCGTGGCTGCAATATTCCCATACGCAGCATGCATAACTTTCTGCAGCTTGTGCCCTTGTAGGCAACAACATCTACACATGGCTTTGTCTATTGAAGCCTACGCACTTCTTTTCATAAGAAGGCCATGCTCCCCTGCAACTTCTTCGCTATGACAGCTCTATATCGGTAGAGCTGCCGCGGTGAGCAAGTATTTATGCATATTGGCATTATGAAATGCCAGCATGCATGTGAATAAGGGTGGGATGTATGGCAACGAAATTGCAATAAATTATACACCCATCATTGATGAAATTTCCAGGCTTATATTGAAAGATTGAAGTGTGATGTAAGCCACATAGAAATATACAAAGCCCCTTCTTCACTGAGCCAATGCCAATATGTTACTTGGAGGGCAGGTGAGCTAACATATACTGTAGCTGAGAAAGGTGTAACACTGATGTCACTGATTCCCAGGAAGTCAATAGTTAACGTCATGATTATTGGATTATGTGATACAATGACTGTCTTCATTGTATGTAAGTAAGAGGAGCCTAATAAACGCTTGTTAAAGGCTCAAACATAAAAATGGGGATCTCTGCTGTATTAAATCAATTATTAAGCCGTTCATGTAAAGTAACAGACCAATAAAAATGAAGATGACACAGGTATGCGTAGATGGATTAGCAATGGGGTAGCCAGTCCCCACACACAGCTACATCACCAGCACGGGGAGCACTGCTACATATACCAACTGGGAATTCCATGTGGAATACTGTGAGCTGGGGGCACTACAGTGTGTGTAACACCATTTGTGGTAATGGGAGAATTTACACAGCATACCTTTTAATAACATCGCCAGCATTTCTTATTAATAATTTTATTAGTAGTGGTCTCGCACACAAGCCATAATCCAGCCCTGCACGTATGAACAGTATTCCTCTGGTTTATCAGGATATCATGGTCACACAGACAGCCAGTATATTTGCTCTTTCTGGTCACTGTAAGTAGAAGCTGATAAAGTGGTACACAGCCGCTGGAAAATATATTCATATGGAGGGGTTACCATTGCTTTGCATTAAAATGACACTAATATTTCATAACAAGTCAATTTACTAAGTAACATGAACTTTAAAGCGATATATATATATATATATATATATATATATATATACAGTATATAGATGGAGCCAGCATTTTCTTTGCTGGCTGAGGCGCAGGCGTGCACTCTCAGCGTGACTAGGCATTCCAGACGGAGACGCTCACAGTGACTAGGTGCGCCCAGGTGGGCGCACCTAGTCACAGCGGGAGCAACGATAATGGAGGCTCCATCTGTATATATATATATATATATATATATATATTTAGGGGGACATTTACTAAGTTGGATAAGAGCGGAGAAGTGAGCCAGTGGAGCAGCTCTGTATCATTTTATAGTGTGCAAATGGGCAACTTCTCCACTGGCTCACTTCTCCGCTCTTATTACTGCTTAGTAAATGTCCCCCAAAATGCCTTTCAAAACAAGTACAGTATGGAGGTGAGAGATGAGGAAGGACGATCATCATTGTGAGCAGCTCACTATCTTTCCTCATTCCTTATTCATACTACATCACCAGTTGCCACATGCCAATTGTTATTCCACTACCAGGGCTGCCACCAGAAATTCAGGGGCCCGGGACTGACAAAATAGGCAGCCCCCCCCCCCCACACACACACACACTTTTACAAAAAATATTTAACACCTTATAAAAAAAAATTACAAATTATACATTATCAAACGTGATGGGGGGTCATTAAATATTCAAGGGGTGGGGAATCATTAAATATTTATGAGGTGGGGTAACATTAAATAAAGTGATTCACCCCTATACACCGCACTACATAACTACACTACATCCCCCCTACACGCTGCACTACATCACTACGCTACCACCCTCCCTATATGCCACACTACATCACTACGCTAGAACCCCCCCATATGCTGCACTACATAACTACACTATACCCCCCATACATCATACTATATCACCACACTACACTACGCTACTCACAATAAAATTAAAACATCCCAGTTACTCTTTTTAAATAAGCTCACCGTGAGTTCTCTCCCCAACGGAGCTCCAGACCGAGTAGAGTGGGAGCAGCAGACTGGAGTGTAATGAGGGGGAAGGCTAGATCTACTTGTCGGGAGAGAGAAGAGTGGAGGGGAAGAAGGGGGCGGGGCCTAGTCCTTCAGACAGGAGAGAGCACAGAGGGGAGAGAGCTAGATACAGGGAAAGAAGGGGGCGGGCTAGGGAGATAAAGGGGGTGGGGCCTATTCCTACAGAGGGGAGAGAGAGCAAGGCACAGGGGATGAAGGGGGTGGGCTGAGGGGAAGGGGGTGGGCTGAGGGGAAGGGGGCGGTACCCATTCCTACAGATGGGAGAGCAGGAATGGCAGAGAGCAAGGTACAGGGGAAGAAGTGCGGGCTGGGGGCATGAAGGGACGGGGCCTATTCCTACAGACAAGAGAGCACAGATGAAAGAGCAAGGTACAGGGGAAGAAGGGGGCGGACTGAATGAAGGGGGCGGGGGCCTATTCCTATAGACGGGGTAGAGCACAGATGGCAGAGAGCAAAGTACAGGAGAAGATCGGTGGCGGGCAGCGTGGATCTGCGGCGGACGGCGGCAGGCAGAGGGGAGCAGCCTGCGGCCTGCCGATGACAACCTCAGGGGAAGGGGAGTGGTGGCAGTGTACACAGGGCACCCCCTTGATGGTGGCTCTGTCCACTAAATTATCACTTGTTTCCTACAGCTCTTAGATTGTAAGCTTATTTGGGCAGGGCCATCTTTGCCTTCTGTTTAAGGTCATTGTGTGCCTTGTTTAGTCATCTTGATGTACAGATGTACAGTGCTGCATAATACTGTATGTTGCCTATTTATGAATAAGGATAATAATGGTAACCATTTATCATCTCCTTAATTTAATTATCTGTCATTTTGTGTTTTTCTTGTTTTGTCTACTACCAAGTGCATTCTATGTGACAAAGAAGATGAAGGAGGAAACAATCTTGTAAATGTAATAATTGTGTATGGCCAACATCACCCTAGCTTTGGTGAGAGGAATGAAACCATATTTTCACAAGTACGCTTCTATATAGCACAGACTGTACCACTCCTTGCTTGTAGTTTAGAAGAATGAACTGTGATTGCATGTGGACATTAAAGCACTTCTACCAATTAATAAACAGTGCTTTTGTCTATGAAACTAAAAAAAGATTCCTCCCGGGTTTAACACCCAGAGCTATTCAATTACTTGTCAAGTTCCATGCATGTTGGTTCCTGGGTTAAGTGCCCCAACCTGTTGAATTACCCTTGGCGGTAAGCCCCACAGGGTGCACTTAGCGCAGTTCATAAGTAATAGAGTTTGCAGGAAAAAAAGAAAGAAGAAAAATGAAAATGCAGGTGCACACTCTAAGCACTAAGAATATGGATAGTCAAAATAATTATAATAAAATGCAAATTAACATGTAGCATAATTGAGTTTCTTAGCATGTTTGGCCAATAAAGTGGGCCCATCCACCACGTCAAGATGAACCTCGTCTACATTAAATCAATTTATCAAGGACTTTCCTAAAAGAGTGCCCATTTCAATATGTAGACAGCTATGAAAGAACCTCTTACTGATTAAAAACACCTAAGTCTTCAAGTGTATAATATATGCAAGCAATAGAGTTTGCTTAAAAATAAAGCCATTTCATCAAGCCCATGATGTACATGTCTAGGAATGGTGCATTTTCTCTTTCCACTCCTTATCTGTGGTCAGAATTTATTTTCTGTCAACAAACTTCCAAAACTGTGTTCATTAAAAGGCATTTATGTGTAATTTCAACTAAATTGTAAGTCAGATTTGTCCAATTCAAACATGTGCCAAAACATGTGTTTGATTATCACAAAATATGTCATTATTTCCCATATAGATAGGCGATGTGTGCTAGGACAGACGATTTATAATTTTTAATTATTATTACATTCATTTAACTATTTTTAATTTTTTGCTTTTGAAATTTGAGTTTATGGGAAATACTATGCAATTACTAATGTAAGATTTCTACTGCCACCAAGTGGTTAATCTATGCACTTTTTGTTTTATTGAACTGATGAAGAAGGATGTACTGTAAATATAGGCAGTGGTGCCGAGGTCTGATGGAGCACCTGGGCCCAGGTCTGATGGAGGGGCCCGGTGGGGGCCCAGGTGTGTGTCCTCCCCCCCTTACCTGCAAGCAGTAGCTGCAGCTTTTCTTCTCAGCCAAGCACACGCTGCTGTGTCCTGGGCTGCAGTGTGGCCAGGGAAGTGCTTTAAAAAAAAATCTGTATTTTTTTTCTAAGGGTGCATGGCCATGCCTCCTGTGATTAGGCCTTGCCCCCTGAAAAGAACCTGGGACCAGCCAGTCTCTCTACTGCCCTGGCTGGGAGGCATGCCATCCTCCTGTAAGTGGGTGTTTCTCATGTGTTTGACACCCCCCCAGAGAGGTGTGGCCATGCCCTTAGCATGCTGTGGTCACACCTCCTCCCAGGAAGGGCTCTGGGACCCAGGAAGTTGTTGTACCGGGGCCCAGGATTTCTCTTGGCAGCCCTGCATACTGGGGGTTATTCAGGGTTGTTAGCAAACCTAAAAAGTTAGCAATTGGGCAAAATCATGTTGAACTGCAGGTGGGGCAAATGCAAAATGTGCAGAGAGATTTAGATTTGGGTGGAATATATTATTTCTGTGCAGGGTAAATATTGTCTGCTTTATTTTTACACTGCAAGTTAGATTTCAGTTTGAACACACCCCACCCAAATCTAATCTCTCTGCACATGTTACATCTGCCCCACCTGCAGTGCAACATAGTTTTGCCACTTAGTGTGCTTTTTTTTTGTTTGCTAACAACTCTGAATAACCCCCATAGTGCAGTTAGTATAAGTTAGTCTATCATGGAAAAGGGAGATTCTTATTTTAAAATTACTGTAATTGGATTTAATGTAATGTGTAAGGTGTCTTTTATTTTAATTTACAGTATGTTTATATATAAACAATTTTCCTACATAACTAACAAAAATATCAACCATTTGTTACAGGAATTCAAAAATGTGCATGATGTTCTCTATTTGCTCTGCTTATACTGTCCAGATACATTACTTATAGTGGATGTTTTTGCAGTAGACATGCTGAAACTTGATGCAAATGCCTTCTCAAACTGGTCTTCTGAATGTTGAACTTTGGCAAATGGTGAATCTTGAACATCTTGAACATAATAAATAGTTATCAATTACATTATTGAGTTTTAGCTAACATAAAAGTAAAGTATTTATTACTTTTGTATGTAAATAGTATTTTAAAATATCTTTAGAATAAAAACCTAATTCTAATTCAGCTGTAAACATTGAAAGTGAACTGTGATTGGTGAACACGAGCTGTAAATTTTGAACCACATTTTTAAATTGGGGTCTATTGAAGATTATACTGCAAACATACAGTATGTCTTGACCATTTAACCGGTTCAACACTTTCAAACTTCTCTATTGTGCACCCAAGCATTAGTGACTCTTGATGAGGGTACTCTAAATTATGCTTCTAATATTTACTAATAATATTTTATTAATAGTTAACGACATATCACTAAGTGCATTGGCTTGTGTGTATACCCCATATGTCTGTGAATGGCGGCATTCATGTACATGTCATGTCAGCCCAGCATGCATGGCAGATGCCAATATATCTTGTGATATATCGGTACATCTGCCTATGTGTACGGGCGACCGACCAACTAGCCCATTATCATGACTGCAGGCAGACATGACATCACAACTTGGTGGGCAAATTTAAATGCCCACCCAATTGTGATGTCTGGCCAGACATACAGTACTGTGCAGCCAATTACTTAGTGTGTATGCTTACATCAGTTGGTGGCGCCATTGACCAAGTGTGTATCCTGCCTTAAGGTTTCCTTCCAGAAGATGCTATCTGTGGATGCTACTGCATGTGAAGTCAGCCTTATACCATCACAGCGCTCAATCACTGCCACAATACTGAAAACTCTTTGAATTTCCATATGTTATCTCCCTGTCTTAACTTAAATCTAAATGTTTCCTTTACTACTGTATATATTACTCTCAATTAATATTTTTAATCAATATTAGTCATACCTGTCTATTACTGTTTCCACACATTCTTTATCTTTATCTTTATGGGTGTGACGCAAAATGTTGGCGGTTGGGATGCCGGCGGTCACATGACCGACTGCGGCATCCCATCTTTTGCAATGCTGACAGGGGATGGGGTAAATAATTTACACCCCAAACAGTTCTTCCCAAGAAATGCGTTTCTGAAGAACAGTCAGCTATTCAATGACCATTCTTCTTATGCAAAGTTAACAACAGCTATTTGCAAGGGCCAACATTCCATTTCTCAGTGTCAGGAAGGAGTTATCCAACACCCATGCCAATACACTAACCAGGCCACGCTGAATAGGAGTAATGCTCACCCCAGTAGAGTAAAAGCAATCAACCCAGTGTATTGAAGGGGACAGTGGTGGCCTTCAAGTATTTTCCAATATTCAAATCACATGTGGGCATTAGATTGCCATCCTTTCCATTTTTTACTGGTGGGCAACTAAACTCAAATATAAAAGTAAACATACCACCACACTCAGACTGAAAGCATGGAATGCAAATGCACAAACCAACTCACACAGTAGAAACCACTTTGCCCTTTGCAACGATTTGCAAGGGCCAATTTCCTGACAATAGTAATAGGCATCCAAACCCAGTACCAATAGCATATGTAGCCTCAGAGTAGTGCTGCTGACCCCATTAGGGCGAAATCAGCCAATCCATCCATTGAATGAGAGTGCACCTCAGAAGAGCAGCAAGATGGCCACTGAACTATGATCCGTTTACTTCCTCCACCTTATAATGGATTGCAGGGATCAATTTTCCCAACAGGGGCAGAAAAGTGATAGATTTCCAACTTTTAAAACAACATTCCATACAGGGCACATATAAAAGTATGTCGTTGCTGACCCCAAGAAGAAACAAAAACAGCTGACCCAATGTAATAAAGTGGGGCCAACTGTGATAATTTATATTTGGATCTGATAGCGTATATAGGACCCTATTCAATTAGGATTGCCTAGATAGGCAGGCTGCAATACCTCTCACTGAACAAGGTGTTCTTCAGATTTATAAAAGATTATGGATTTTATGTAGAATATTGTGGCCTACAGGAAGAAGCTTGTATTGAAAATATTTGAAACCACCAGCTGGTACTTATACCACCAATTGTTTTAATGCTGCTGATAGGAAAGCAAATACAGGTTGAGTATCCCTTATCCAAAATTCAAAATCCCACATTTTTGGGTCCCCTACCTGTACTATCTCTATACCTTGGTGCTCGGACCTTTGCACCCATTCCACCCCCCCCCCCCCTTTCTTTTTTGTCTTCTTTAGTTTCCTAGTTTAGTTTAGTTTATTTATATTAGGCAAATGATTGTCTTTATGCTTTTAGGGGACTTAGGGCCTAATTCAAGGTTGATTACAAAACAACATTGTCCTCTAATGGGCAAAACCATGTGCACTGCAGGTGAGACAGATATAACATGTGCAGAGAGCGTTAGATTTGGGTGGGGTATATTGTTCCTATACAGGGTAAATACTGTCTGCTTTATTTTTACACTGCAATTTATATTTCAGTTTGAACACACCCCACCCAAATCTAACTCTCTGCACATGTTATATCTGCCCCACCTGCACTGCACATGCTTTTGCCTATTAGAGGAAAATGTTGTTTTTCAATCAACTTTGAATTAGACCCATAGTCCTCCTTTTTTATGTATTCATCTGGTAGGATATGCAAACCTTGATGCCTCTATGTTTATATGCTGACGGTTGTCTTATTTGCTCTCTTAGCATTGTCCCACGGATCTCCGAATGTTTGTACTCCACATTTATTTGTTATGCAGATGAGTGTCTTTTCTGAATGACATTGTTAAGAATAACAAAAAAGAATAAAAAAAAATAAAAAATAACAAGAACTACTATAAGTACTAAATGTGCGCTCAGTTGCAAAAATTGCGTATGCACCGCCTACCGATCATCTGCATATGCCCACAACATGCACCACAACACGCCCCTGCTCGTAATTTTTGCGAGACCAGCCCTTTAGTACGCCCTGTACACGCCTAGTTTTCGTAGTGCGTACGCAGTTTGCTATGCCTCAGAAGTTGTATTTTTTGTCTCAGATTTTGCATTTTTTGTCTCAGATTTTACGTATTTTTGCAATTTTTGCAGTTTTGCGTTCCTTGTTGAATTAGCCCCAAAGACTTTAAGTCAAAATGCACTGGTAGAGAGTACCTTACTGCTTTGCTACACCCACTTTCATCTGAGAACACTGTCACCTTGAGCCGCGGCTAACGAACCGCTGCTCAGGTTATATGTTTGTTTATTATTACCATCCTACATGTATTCCATGAGATTTATGCAATCAGTCTGTTATTTTAATAAATCAAGTGCTTTATACTGAAGCAGCATTCCTTTGCTTCTATATAATATCCCTGTATGGGATAGAGTGAAATAGTGGTCCAGAAAGAGGAGATACTATGTGATTGATCTAATACATTATGCTGTGTGAGTGCGGTACAACCATTTATCTAAGTCGTCTAGTTATGGTGAATTTCCAGTTTACAGGCTTTTCATGTGGTGGAAGTCTAGCATTTTAAAGATACCTTTATGGGCACGATTCGCCTGATGAAATTGTGATGCTGGTACATTATCATTCTATTGTACATATAATTTGACAGGGGTAGTGAATGCTTATATCATCCCAACAGTTTTTTGGACTTCATACATTTAAGAGTGTTTATTTGTTTTTGAGACGTTGTTTTCCTCTATTTCCCTTTCATATGGAGGTGAATCCATTGGCAGACATAGAACCCTATTCAGTACGGATTGAAAATGCTGCTAAAAAACAGAATTTGCAATCCGTTCTTTCGCATGATCGGGGCCGCCCATCGCAGGGCAAGGCCTCCAGCATGCTACCCGCCACCCACCAAAACCATACCTCCCAACATGACCCTCTCCATGAGGGACAGAATGCTCTGTTCCTGGATTTCCCTCTTAATTTAAGATTGCCATCACCTGTGTAGAACTAGATAATTGAGGAGGAAGGTGTTTCAGCACAGGTGATGGCAATCTTAAATTAAGAGGGAAGTCTAGGAGCAGAGCATTCTGTCCCTCCTGGAGAGGCTCATGTTGGGAGGTATGCAAAACATCACCTTTAATACAGGGAAAGTACAACTATGAAACAGGCCCATGATGCATTGTTTCACATTTCTTCCCCATATTACCCATGTGAATATATATGATATCTTACATTGGTTCAATTGATATACTAGTACAGAGCCATAACTAGACATTTTTGTGCCCTGTGCCAGAAAGAATTGGTAAGCCCCTCCCATATTTAAAATAGGAATAATGTGCTACTAAAGGCGTGTGGCACAAATACAGGGGTGTGGCCATGAAATAGTACTGACTCACATTACACTGCACAGTAGTGTCCATTAGTCACATTACACTATACGGTAGTGCCCGTAATTCAAATGACACAACAAAGTAGTACCTTTATTAAGACAATAGGTTTTTATTTTATTATTAAAGAGAACAGCATAACAAAAGTGTACAATAAAGTCAACGTACATCTAGTAAAATATACAAAAAAAAGTACATCAAAATATAATCCTTAAAATAAGGAATGTATATAACACAGATATACATAAAGAGACAAGAAAAGAAAGAGAAAAATTAAAAATGAAACAAATTAAGACAATTGAGTAAGTGGCAAATTAAAGGGTAATGGGATAAAATTAAATAAAACCAAAATAAAACACATGAAAACATAAGCACCGGGGCGTATCAGCAGAGTCCAGGGAGAGGGGAGGAGCGGAAAAAGTACAGGGGGGACCAAATTTTATGAAAAATTGGCACAGTATTGTTTTGTAAGCTCATGATGTATTGCATTGAGGCAATGAAATTTATGTGATTAATCAAAGCATTCATTGGAGGTGCCGAGGCACACTTCCAATTTTTGTCTATCAGGGATTTAGCTGCGTTACACACATGTAGTATGAGCTTATCTTGATGTGTGCTAATTGTTTGAATGGGGCACATAGTAGAGCCGTTGGAGCAGTGCTTGAAATCGGCATGTCAAGAATCTGTGATAAGAGTGCCCATATTTGATTCCAGTAAACCTGTATAGTCAGACAGGGCCACCACATATGGAGAAACGTACCCACTTGTCCACAGTTTCTCCAACATAAGAACTAAGTACCATCTGGTGTATACTTTATAACATGTCTCTCTGATGGCCACACTAATTGAGGCTTTAGCTATTTTCGTTCTCATGTCAGACCACTCCTCATCTTGGAGCTCTGAATCCCAGGCTAATTTGTGCGGTTCTCAATCAGGAGGATTAGGAGCCAGAATGGTCCAGTATATAATATAGATATTGCCTTTGCGGCCTACTGAGAATGTACAGAGGCGTTCAAATTGGGACAACTCCCAAAGATTGCTAGTGGGCAATTGGGAGTTAACAAAGCTCATGATCTGTGTGTATTGATATTGGTGCGTTGCAGGGATTGCATGTTTAGTTTGCAGATCAGAAATGATTTTGGAGCAAATTGACCTTTCATATACTTAAAACACGTAAATTGTAGTATTTCCCAGAAGGTTGCCATAGATCTATTAGTCCCCGGGGGAAATTTGGGATGGTCCCAAATAGGGAACACAGGGGAAGGAAATTGGGCTAACTCTAACGAGGAGCGGAGTTTGTCCCATATGTCGAGAGTAAAATGTATTGTCAGAATTACTTTGACCGAGGCTGGTCTAAGCGGTCTGGGTAACCATACTATACCATCTATTCGTCCCTCTTGGACCATAGCGTTTTCTAAGTCTACCCAGCATTTATAACCATGGTCAGCACGATAATAAGAGCGGAGTATTGAGAGACCCAATCCGCCTTCTGAAACAGGTTTAGCTAAAATAGATCTATGGGTACGGGGTTTGCCCTGTACCCAAATTAAGCGATTAGAGAGGGCTTGCATGGAATCTAAAGCTGTGCCTGGAACAGGAATAAGTAAGGTCTGAAATAAATAAAGCAATCTAGGCAAGAGATTCATTTTAATTGTATTGATTCTGCTAAACCATGATATAAAAAGGGATTGCCAGTGCACTGTCTTTAGTGTCTGAAACAAAGGAGAATAGTTTGCATGGTATAATGAAGAGTATGACTTTGTAATGAAAATATCTAAGCATTAAATTGCTGTAGGTCGACATATATAAGGAAAGGAAGACATAAGAACAGCAAGTTGTCGAGGCGATATACAGAAATCCAGGGTTTCACACTTAGAGCTATTGACTTTGTATCCGGATAAGCAGCCATATGTTTGTCATTCTGATTGAAGGTTAGGGAGCGACACTGAGGGGGTTTCAAAGTGAGAAGAATGTCGTCCACAAAAACAGATACTTTATATTGTTTCTCTCCCACTTCAATAACTCCGATGTCGGGGTTAGCTCTAATTCTAGCAGCTAGAGGCTCAATGCATATGGCGAAAATAAGAGGGGAGAGGGGACAACCCTGCCTAGTCCCATTTCCCAGATCAAAACGCGGGGAATGTAATCCATTCGTCATAACCGTAGATGAGGGGTGAGAGTAAAGGGCTTTAATAGCCTGCAAAAGTTTCCATTTAAACTAGAGATGTGCGGGTTCGGTTTTACTCGGATTTACTCGGGGCTCGAAACGGCATCTTATTGGATTACGGATGTCATGCATTTTGGATAGCCAATAAGCAAAACCCGAAATACCCGAGTAAATCCGAGTAAAACCGAACCCGCTCATCTCTAATTTAAACACACTGAGTCTAATGTATGAAACATAAAAGGCCACATTAAGCGATCAAACGCCTTTTCTGCGTCTAAGGCTAGAGTAACAGAAGTATTCTTAGAATTGATATAGTGAATTAGGTTGATAGTATGCCTAGTGTTGTCTGAAGCTTTGTGTTGAGGAATAAAGCCCACCTGGTGTATTAAGGAAAGTAACACTTTCGTTCAGTCTGGAGACCAAAATTTTGGCAAAAAACTTAAGATCAGTATTGATCAGGGAAATAGGACAGTAGCTGGCACACAGAGTCTGATCTTTCCCAGGTTTGGGAATAACTATAATTCTAGAGGTAGTAGAGTTGGGATGAAAAGAGGCGCCACATAGAATTGCATTGAATAGTCGAAGCAACTGGGGAAAATGTTGCTGAGTAAACGATTTGTAGTAGGACATTGTAAAACCATTGGGGCCAGGAGCCTTCGACAGCTTTTGTGTCTTAAGGGCCGAAGAAAGTTCTTCCTCAGTGATATCTACCCCCAAAGCTTGGTCAGCCGATTTAGAAATACTGGGGAGTGTACACGAGTCTAGATATTGTTGAATGCCGTGAACGTGGGAGTCAGAATCAGATGGGGCAGACAAATTATATAAGGTTTTATAGGAAAATAGTATAATATCACCGGCCTGGGAGAACTCAGCTAGCTGGTTTATAAACAGCCACACTAACCAATGAACAAAGCCAGGCTAGGAGTGTTAACTCTAATTACAAACCCTGTGCACCTGCAGAGCTGCATGTACACAGAGCCTAAGGAACAGAAAACACACTGATGGATTGTTAATGTCAGCTGACACCAGGTGCATTCAGAACAGAGGGAATACATGCACCAACAGAACATAACAGATGGAAACAATAGATCATTGGGGAGCTGTAGATGTAGCATATCTAGACTTTAGTAAGGCATTTGACACTGCCACACATCGCAGACTGCTAAATAAACTTGAAAGCGTGGGGGTGGATTATAAAACAGTAAAAAATAGATAAGAACCTGGTTGCAGGATAGGAAACAGACAGTTGTAATAAATGGAGTGCAATCTATGGAGGGAAATGTTACCAGTGGAGTACCCCGGGGATCTGTACTTGACCCAGTTCTTTTTAATATCTTTGTTTGTGACATTGCAAATGGTAATGAAGGGAAAGTATGCCTTTTTGCAGATGATACAAAGATCTGCAACAGGGTAGACACACCGAGAGAGGTAAAACAAATGATTGATGACTTAGCTAGGCTTGAGAAATGGTCAAGAACGTGGCAATTACAGTTTAATGCTAAAAAATGCAAAGTCATGCACTTGGGTCTCAAAATCTCAAAGGCTAAATATAGGGAGAGGAATCAGTAGCAGGAAAAAATAAGTAATAATGTCACTATATAAGACACGACACAGGGGTGAGTATCTACTGTGCCCACAAACAGCTGCGGTGAAGGCGTCCGAGGAGATGTCACTCTATCTCCAAAAAGAACAATCACAAACAATACAATGGTTCGCCTTCCACGACCCCCCTGGAGGGAGAATAAAATAGTGTGGCGCACGTAGCGTGCCACCGTGCCCGTAGCGTGGCGAGCGCTGCAGTATGCCCGACCGCCGGCATACTGAAGACCACCCGTATACGACCTACATCTATCAATCACCACCCATATAGACTCAAATATACCACTCTGCCTGAATCATTTCAACTGTTGGAAGCTGTTCCCCCTTGTGTTTGGGACTTTATTACAGCCGTGTGAAAAGTGAACATTATTTTACATTCTAAAACTGGCGGATAGCGCAGTAGAATGCGAACCATTGTATTGTTTGTTAATGCCACTATATAGGTCATTGGTACGGCCTCATCTGGAATACTGTGTCCAGTTCTGGAGACCATATCTCAGAAGGATATAAATACATTAGAGAGTGTACAAAGAAGGGCAACTAAAATGGCGCATGGCCTACATCACAAAACTTACCCGGAAAGGCTAAAAGATCTTAACATGCATAGTTTGGAGGAGAGAAGGGAAAGGGGGGACATGATAGAAACTTTCAAATATACCAAGTGTTTTAACAAAGTTCAGAAGGGAAACATTCTTCAAAGAAAGAGAAGTATTAGAACTCGAGGACATACACTGAAACTGGAGGGAGGCAGGTTCAGGGGAAATTTAAGGCAAAATTGCTTCACAGAAAGGGTAGAGGATAAGTGGAATAGCCTCCCATCAGAGGTGGTAGAGGCTAAGACTATGGAGCAATTTAAACATGCTTGGGATAGGCATATGAATATCCTTACAAAGAATTAAGGTTAAAAAATGGTTGAGATTACCTAAAGGATAAATAAAAGGGGCAGACTGGATGGGCCAAGTGGTTCTTATCTGCTGTCAAATTCTATGCTTCTATGTTTCTATGACGTATCTTCCTATTTTCTAAATCTTAATTTTTGTCCCTCAGAATATCCAGTTCAGAGTAGTAATAGTTTATGTCGTTATCAAAGAATTCATGTTCTTTTTGTACTTTATCCAATCGGGCTTCGAGTGAAGTACTGTAGTACGGGAAAAGAGTTCAGTCGTGTCGGTTTTAAGTTCACTTACAGCCTTTTATAGAGCAGTTGTAAAAGAGTCTTTAAGGTCCATAATAAGAGTCTGAAGGGTCTGGATGTTCCCTTTAGTAGTTGGGGATGAAGATTGATCCATTTCAGGTGGCAACAAAGAACCTTTAGGAGATTGGGCTAAAGGTTGTTTTCCTTGGCGGAGAAAGTGGTGAGAAATTTCCTGAGTCCCTTTTTTCTTAGCTTTCACTGGAAAACGGCTCATATTACTCTAAACTAAATATAATCCATTGTTTTTTTTTTTTATATGATTGAGAGTCGTAAGGAGTAAATGAATCATGATAAGAAACTCACTATTGTGGAAAAAGGCTCTGGGTTGGGAAATATATAGCTCAGAAGAGCATTACTATATAAGAGACAGTGTGACTCTGAAACAAGGCCTAGTGACACCTTTATGTGGTCAGGCAACACTAGTCCATAGTTCCGAATAAATTATTTACAAGGTAGCAGAGCTCAGAGTCCCTGTAATTACAGAAGACCACCTTGTCGTGCGTTTGTGGGTCTAAAAAACTAAAACAACTATATATGTTAAAGGTAGCTTTGAGCCCTTGAGGCACTTTGGATTAGAGGGGCAAAAAAATATGTAACCCCCCCTTTGTGACCACAGTCCAGCCAGTAGTCACCCAACCTCAGAGAGCTCTCCACCAGCGGGATAGAGCACCAGTCTGCAGAGATCTATGGCAACCAGTAACTTTATTACATTTGGGGATCAAGCATTGATTTGGTCCCAGTGGCAAAGAGCGATGAGTGAAGCTGCATGGATCAGCACTTTCCTTAGTTTAACTAAATAGCCTCGTCCAGGCTAAGTATAGGGATCCAGAGAGATAAAATATAAAGGGGAATAAAGGAAGGGGAGAGGGCCAGCTTTGTGGCTTCACCCCTCCTAGACTCAGCCCCTGATTAACTTGTAGAGCTGCCACTCCGGAATGGCGAAAATGTCCTGGGTATGATTGGTAGTTAACCGCCATCTTGTAAAGGAATCCTGGCACCGCTGCAATCTTCGCCTCCTGAGATCTGTAATGACAGCTGTGTCATCCTAAGTAAGTCTGTCCGGGCCCGTAGGTGTGCTGTTGTTGTGTCGCCATGGCTATGCATGCAAGGACAACCAGGGGGTTTAGGAGGAGAGGTCGCGGTCACTTCGCGGCCCGGCCCTGGGTACGCTCAGTGTCTTGCTGGGTATGGAGGGCCGCGGCTCACAGCAAAGATTGTTGATTCCGGGTGTTAGTAGCTGGAGCAGCTGCAGCCGGTCTCACTCACCCTCCAGCACTCTCAGGAAGCCAGCATCAGGGTCCCTGGGCTGCATGGATATGTCTCGAGCCGACTGCGGCGGTCAAATTCTCTCCAGCACACGTCAACCTCCGGAGGCCCTGGTGCTCCTATCTGGGCCCTCCTCCAACGCAAGGCCCCGACTTTAGGTATGGGGAGACTCCGCAACCCGCAGGTGCCCAGAGAGGGTACCCCGACTCTGTGATCTGGATCACAGGTAACCACTCGGTTCACAGAGGGATTAGTATCCCCCTCAAAGTAGTACCTTTTATACTTCTTATGCCACAGAAGAGCCCCTTATACAGATTAGGGTAGCAAATCTGCTAATTAACAGAATTTGCTATCCTTTTCCTAGCATGCTGGGTGGCCTGATTGACAGGCAGAGGCGAATGCACTTTCTGCACCAACCCCTTCCCGCAGAAAGCGCGGGTACATGCGCAGAACGGGCGTTGCGCATGCGCCCACCGACCGATCGTAAAAATTCCAGTTGGATTGCAATTTGCAATCCAACCTGAATTAGGCCCAACGACAGGTACAACCCCTACACCCCGTTCCTTTTTCTCCTTCTCCTCTTCATTTTATCACTCTCCCTTTCCTCCTTCTAGTGTAGTATCAGTTAATAGTGCGTGTGTGTGTGAGCAGTATGTGTGTGGAAAGTGTAGTGTCAGTGAGCAGTGTGTGTGTGTGTGTGTGTGTGTGTGTGTGTGTTCAGGGTATAGTGTCAGTGAGCAGGTGTATGTGTGTGAGCAGGGTGTTGGGTCAGTTAACTGTGTGTGTGTGTGTGAGCAAGGTGTAGTGTCAGTGAGCAGTGTGTGTGAGCAGGGTTTAGTGTCAGTGAGCAGGGTTTAGTATCAGTGAGCAGGATGTAGTGTCAGTGAGCAGTGTATGTGTGAGCAGAGTGTAGTGTCAATGAGCAGTGCGAGTGTGTGAGCAGGGTGTTGTGTCAGTGTGTGTATGAGCAATGTGTGTGAGCAGAGTGTAGTGTCAGTGAGCAGTGTGTGTGTGAGCAGTGTGTAGTGAGGAGAGAGGGAGTGTGTGTGTCTGTGTGTGTATATGAGCACCCCTTCCCCAGAGCAGCTATGCTGTAACTTACATTACATGTGCCTTATAAAAAGCAGCATCAACGGGCAGCAGCTGGCTCCTGTACCAGGAAGTCCCTCAACACACTGCAGGAGAGGAAGAGGATGGGGCAGAGCGCATGGGGTAAAGACTCTCACTGCCCAGTGCTACCTGCTATAATGTATACAGTGGCCAGAACTGCAGCAGTCTGCACATAGGTGGCCAATCAAGGTGGTTGTGGACAGTGCACTGTGGGCAAAGCACCTTCTGCCCCACCCTAGTTACGGTCCTGCACTAGGACTCTGATTGATATTTTCATATACATGATAATCTCTTGCTTCAAATTTTTGCTCAGAATATAAGGTTTGTGCTAGTTAAGATTACAACATATATGCGTGGGTCTCTTACAGTGGCATAACTTCATCCCAGTTGCCCAGAGACAAGATAGATGTTGCCCACCCCATGTCAACTTGTAAAACAAATGACATGCCTATGTCCTATGAAAATAAGTTGTATCGTGCGAATCAGTACTCACTATCCAGTTACAGCCAATTTCCCGCTTAACTGTTATTTCTCGCTTTTGCTCATGGATGAAGATCCATGTGATTTTGGACTGCTAATTTGACGCAATAGCAGAGTGAAATCTCAGCCAATGATTAATGCGCGGTAGTGTAAAAATCACTCATAACATCTGCAATCTTTGTGATCATCAGACAGTACAGAGGGCATTTCAGTGACCACCAGAGAATACAGAGAGCACTTTAGTGACTGCCAGACAATATTGACAGTACTTTTGTGACCAACAGACAATACTGATGGCACATAGGGGGTCATTCCGAGTTGTTCGCTCGTTATTTTTTTTCGCAACGGAGCGATTAGTCGCTAATGCGCATGCGCAATGTCCGCAGTGCGACTGCACCAAGTAAATTTGCTATGCAGTTAGGTATTTTACTCACGGCTTTTTATTCGTTCAGGCGATCGGAGTGTGATTGACAGGAAGTGGGTGTTTCTGGGCGGAAATAGGCCGTTTTATGGGTGTGTGCGAAAAAACGCTACAGTTTCTGGGAAAAACGCGGGACTGGCTGGAGAAACGGAGGAGTGTCTGGGCGAACGCTGGGTGTGTTTGTAACGTCAAACTAGGAACGACAAGCACTGAACTGATCGCAGATGCTGAGTAAGTCTGGAGCTACTCAGAAACTGCTAAGAGGTGTGTAATCGCAATTTTGAGAATCTTTCGTTCGCAATTTTAATGTGCTAAGATTCACTCCCAGTAGGCGGCGGCTTAGCGTGTGCAAAACTGCTAAAAGCAGCTTGCGAGCGAACAACTCGGAATGAGGGCCATAGTGCTTGTCCTTCTGCGCTTTGCGAAAAAGGAACTCCCAGGGCCGAAACCCGGAAGAGCTAATCACATATGTTAGTACATATGCAATTAGTATCAATGCAATGTAATGCTTGTAACCGGAAATACTTAGTACATTCCACATTTAGGTGATAACAAAACTGTTTGATTTGAAGCTGTTATACTAAAGTAAAAATTGGCTGGATATTGATGTGATGTTTACATTTTTCCACCATGTAACTGAGGATTTTATGGCTTATCTGCACAGTAAGGGCTCCACTGAGTTGCAGAAAACTTTCCTGAGAGTGAGGGGTATATTTACTAAAGTGCTGTTTTTTTTGAAGTGGAGATGTTGCCCATAGCAACCAATCAATTTCTTCTGGTAAGTAGAATCTGATTGGTTGCTATGGGCACCATCTCCACTTCTAAAAACTTGAACTTTAGTAAAGACGTATACATTAATCTAAAATATGCACAACTCATATTGCAGCACAAACTAGCTGCTCTTTATACATGTCCTTCAGAGTCTAGAAAGTATCGAGAGAAAAAAATACAAAAGACAGCTATTGTATATGTAGTAATAATAACTGAACAAGATGCACACATGCAGTCTCCCATTAGCAACCAGGAGCAAACTGTTTCCTATTAGTGTATATGACGGCTTCTCCTAGCTAGTTCTTATGTCAGTGACGGTTGCATACAGTACTCTGGGGGTCATTCCGAGTTGTTCGCTCGCAAGCCGTTTTTAGCAGCTTTGCACACGCTAAGCCTACGCCTACTGGGAGTGAATCTTAGCTTCTTAAAATTGCGAACGAAAGATTCGCAATATTGCGAAAATACATCTCTGTGCAGTTTCTTAGTAGCTCCAGACTTACTCGGCATCTGCGATCAGTTCAGTGCTTGTCGTTCCTGGTTTGACGTCACAAACACACCCAGCGTTCGCCCAGACACTCCTCCGTTTCTCCAGCCACTCCCGCGTTTTTCCCAGAAATGGTAGCGTTTTTTCCCACACGCCCATAAAACGGCCTGTTTCCGCCCAGAAACACCCACTTCCTGTCAATCACATTACGATCGCCTGAACGAAGAAAAAGCCGTGAGTAAAATACCTAACTTCATAGCAAATTTACTTGGCGCAGTCGCAGTGCGAACATTGCGCATGCGCACTAAGCGGAAAATCGCTGCAATGCGATGAAATTTACCGAGCGAACAACTCGGAATGACCCCCTATATGTAGGAAGATTATCTTCATTCATGATATTTGGCTGCCATCTGCTGGATAATCAGTGTAGTGCAATAAGTAATGTTTTACTATTTTGTTAGTTGCCTGGTATCCTTTAAAACAGCATGCCCCGACACAGTTTTGCTATCAGAGAATGCTAAAGCTGTGTCAGGGCATGCTGGGATGTGTAGTTTCTTAACAGCTGGAGGGCCGCAGGTTGGACATGCCTGCTTTAAAACAACAGTAGTATTAGCCGGAAAGCATGTTTTACCCTGTGAGGTTAATTACCAATTGACTCAAATCTTTACCGTTCTCTGGCTCAAACCAGAATTTCAAAAATGTTGAACTCAATGGACCTACCTGGGCATGTACAAACAAAACAGCAAGATACACAGGAATAAACATATCTTAATAAATGACACAAATTAAAAGCTCATGAAACAAAATTTTAATTTATTTGGTACAAAGTTCTAAATAAAGTTTATGAAAGAATAGCATTACTTCTGGGCTGCCAGATTTACATTTTCTAATACATCTTCTTATTAGATCATCATTTATCATCTCAGCTGGTTGTAAGATCTAGAATCTTTATTAAAGCTGTACCATTTAGGATTTTCAAATTCCATCTGAAGACTGCTCAAAGTACATTAAATCCTGAAAAATAAAAATATATTTTTTAGAAATGGGTATTGATTCCAGAATAGAGAAACATAACCTGCTGGCATGATTGTATTTATTTGTCAAAATTGTAAAACAAAATGTTAATTGGATGTTTTCACTAGTGATGAGCGGGTTCGGTTCCTCGGAATCCGAACCCGCCCGAACTTCAGGTTTTTTTACACGGGGCCGAGCGGCTCGGATCTTCCCGCCTTGCTCGGTTAACCCGAGCGCGCCCGAACGTCATCATCCCGCTGTCGGATTCTCGCGAGGCTCGGATTCTATCGCGAGACTCGGATTCTATATAAGGAGCCGCGCGTCGCCGCCATTTTCACACGTGCATTGAGATTGATAGGGAGAGGACGTGGCTGGCGTCCTCTCCGTTTAGAGTACTAGAGAGAGACACAAATTTTGGGGAGCATATTAGGAGGAGTACTACTTGCTGCTGATAGTGTGACCAGTGACTGACCACCAGTTTAATTAATCCGTTCTCTGCCTTATAAAAAACGATACACAGTGTGACACAGTCACATACCATATCTGTGCTCAGCCCAGTGTGCTGCATCATATGTAATACTGTATATCATTATCTGACTGTGCTGAGTGCTCACTGCTCACACAGCTTAATTGTGGGGGAGACTGGGGAGCAGTTATAGCAGGAGTGCATATTTTAAGTACAGTGCACACTTTTGCTGCCAGAGTGCCACTGCCAGTGTGACTGACCAGTGACCACTGACCACCAGTATTGTGATTGTCTGCTGACCACCAGTATAATTGTGATTGTCTGCCTGAAAAAGTTAAACACTCGTCGTGTGGTGTTTTTATAAACGCATTCTGCAGACAGTGTCCAGCAGGTCCGTCATTACATAATATATACCTGTCCGGCTGCAGTACTAGTGTGATATATATATATATTTTAATTTTATCTCATTATCATCCAGTCTATATTAGCAGCAGACACAGTACGGTAGTCCACGGCTGTAGCTACCTCTGTGTCGGCAGTCGCTCGTCCATCCATAATTGTATACCACCTACCCGTGGTTTTTTTTTTTTTCTATCTTCTTGATACTAGTAGCTTACTTTAGGAGTCTGCAGTGCTGACAGACAGTGTCCAGCAGGTCCGTCATTACATAATATATACCTGTCCGGCTGCAGTACTAGTGTGATATATATATATATATATATATTTAAATTTTATCTCATTATCATCCAGTCTATATTAGCAGCAGACACAGTACGGTAGTCCACGGCTGTAGCTACCTCTGTGTCGGCAGTCGCTCGTCCATCCATAATTGTATACCACCTACCCGTGTTTTTTTTTTTTTTTCTATCTTCTTGATACTAGTAGCTTACTTTAGGAGTCTGCAGTGCTGACAGACAGTGTCCAGCAGGTCCGTCATTACATAATATATACTTGTCCGGCTGCAGTACTAGTGTGATATATATATATATTTTAATTTTATCTCATTATCATCCAGTCTATATTAGCAGCAGACACAGTATGGTAGTCCACGGCTGTAGCTACCTCTGTGTCGGCAGTCGCTCGTCCATCCATAATTGTATACCACCTACCCGTGTTTTTTTTTTTTTTTCTATCTTCTTGATACTAGTAGCTTACTTTAGGAGTCTGCAGTGCTGACAGACAGTGTCCAGCAGGTCTAAATCTAAAATAAAATTGTCGGAGGAGAAGCGTAAACTTGCCAATATGCCATTTACCACACTGCAGTGCCACTCCTAGATGGGCCAGGTGTTTGTGTCGGCCACTAGGGTCGCTTAGCTTACTCACACAGCTATCTCATTGCGCCTCTTTTTTTCTTTGCGTCATGTGCTGTTTGGGGAGTGTTTTTTGGAAGGGCCATCCTGCGTGACACTGCAGTGCCACTCCTAGATGGGCCAGGTGTTTGTGTCGGCCACTAGGGTCGCTTAGCTTACTCACACAGCTACCTCATTGCGCCTCTTTTTTTCTTTGCGTCATGTGCTGTTTGGGGAGTGTTTTTTGGAAGGGCCATCCTGCGTGACACTGCAGTGCCACTCCTAGATGGGCCAGGTGTTTGTGTCGGCCACTAGGGTCGCTTAGCTTACTCACACAGCTACCTCATTGCGCCTCTTTTTTTCTTTGCGTCATGTGCTGTTTGGGGAGTGTTTTTTGGAAGGGCCATCCTGCGTGACACTGCAGTGCCACTCCTAGATGGGCCAGGTGTTTGTGTCGGCCACTAGGGTCGCTTAGCTTACTCACACAGCTACCTCATTGCGCCTCTTTTTTTCTTTGCGTCATGTGCTGTTTGGGGAGTGTTTTTTGGAAGGGCCATCCTGCGTGACACTGCAGTGCCACTCCTAGATGGGCCAGGTGTTTGTGTCGGCCACTAGGGTCGCTTAGCTTAGTCATCCAGCGACCTTGGTGCAAATTTTAGGACTAAAAATAATATTGTGAGGTGTGAGGTGTTCAGAATAGACTGAAAATGAGTGGAAATTATGGTTTTTGAGGTTAATAATACTTTGGGATCAAAATGACCCCCAAATTCTATGATTTAAGCTGTTTTTTAGTGTTTTTTGAAAAAAAACACCTGAATCCAAAACACACCCGAATCCGACAAAAAAAATTCGGTGAGGTTTTGCCAAAACGCGGTCGAACCCAAAACACGGCCGCGGAACCGAACCCAAAACCAAAACACAAAACCCGAAAAATTTCAAGTGCACATCTCTAGTTTTCAATGCACTTGGGGCCTCAGTTACGTAGAAATGGCTACGTTGTGCTGGTGCATGGAGATTTCCGTCAAAGTACAAGTTTCTGGAACAATATGATAGAGTCTTTGGAGCAGCAGAAGCTGATGGGAGATGGATGCATAGACATACACTGTTTTGTGGGTCACTGTTAAACAAAATGTTATTTGTGGACCAAGATTGTTAAAATAAGATAAAGAGGTAGATAAGGCCTATTTTATGCTTAGGGAATACAGTCAATTTCAAGTCCTTAAAATCACTTACAATTTTATCTAACTGGGTTGTAGCCTATAAATTTAATAGGACATATATTGTTCCTGACTTTTGCATATCGGCAAGGAATTTGTTGTATGCAATACAAGTCTTCACACCAAAGTGCTGATTAACATATGCAATATATCAGGCTAAAAATACTATAGCAGTATTGCTGTTAGAATGAGAATTGCAGGTGTTTTATTTAATGGAAGGTGTTCTAAAGTTGGACATTGGTGTGACGCTTTTTGGAGGCATCTTCTGAGGGTGGTTAGTATGAATATGCCTTGACATGTTCTGGGTGACCAATTTACATACACTGCTAGCAATGACATTCTTGTAATGAGTACACTGCAAACCCTGCACCCAATACATTTGCTGAACTTGTGGGCATGCTCAGTACATTCTGGAGTCTTCAGCACCGATGCAGTTGTGGGTGGGTGTGCATTGAGTGTATACAAGCTGCCTATGATGAAACTCTTTTATCTTGTAGGACACTAAAATCATATACAGAGAAGAGGATAAGTCTGCACAAACCATGGAAGAAGTATAAGCAGTGTATATGTATTAGATCAATATTAAAACTGTAAATATCAATTGTACACAGTAACCTATTGGTGGGGCTAAGTATGGCTAAGAGCAAAGACCAAAAAAAGGGCTATTTGGGGGTACTCTTAAATTCAATATGTAAATAAGTGATTAGGTAAATATGTAGAGAAAGATAAGGTATAAAACTTAACCTTTAATAAATTCCCATAAAACGATTATTATTCACACCATCAATCTTGTTCACCATTAAAATCGTGATTGTCTGTTAGCAAATAGGGTTCAAGATACCAAATACTGGGGCAGATGTATTAACCTGGAGAAGGCATAAGGAAGTGATAAACCAGTGATAAGTGCAAGGTGATAAAGACAGCAGCCAATCAGATCCTAACTGTTCATTTACATATTGGAGCTGATTAGCTGGTGTGTTTATCACCTTGCACATATCACTGGTTTATCACTTCCTTATGTCTTCTCCAGGTTAATACATCTGCCCCAATGGGTGAAAATACACTGCTCAAAAAAATAAAGGGAACACTTAAACAACACAATGTAACTCCAAGTCAATCACACTTCTGTGAAATCAAACTGTCCACTTAGGAAGCAACACTGACTGACAATCAATTTCACATGCTGTTGTGCAAATGGAATAGACAACAGGTGGGAATTATAGGCAATTAGCAAGACACCCCAATAAAGGAGTTGTTCTGCAGGTGGTGACCACAGACCACTTCTCAGCTCCTATGCTTTCTGGCTGATGTTTTGGTCACTTTTGAAAGCTGGCGGTGCTTTCACTCTAGTGGTAGCATGAGACGGAGTCTACAACCCACACAAGTGGCTCAGGTAGTGCAGCTCATCCAGGATGGCACATCAATGCGAGTTGTGGCAAGAAGGTATGCTGTGTCTGTCAGCGTAGTGTCCAGAGCATGGAGGCGCTACCAGGAGACAGGCCAGTACATCAGGAGACGTGGAGGAGGCCGTAGGAGGGCAACAACCCAGCAGCAGGACCACTACCTCCGCCTATGTGCAAGGAGGAACAGGAGGAGCACTGCCGGAGCCCTGCAAAATGACCTCCAGCAAGCCACAAATGTGCATGTGTCTACTCAAATGATCAGAAACAGACTCCATGAGGGTGGTATGAGGGCCCGACGTCCACAGGTGGGGGTTGTGCTTACAGCCCAACACCGTGCAGGATGTTTGGCATTTGCCAGACAACACCAAGATTGGCAAATTCGCCACTGGCGCCCTGTGCTCTTCACAGATGAAAGCAGGTCCTCACTGAGCACATGTGACAGATGTGACAGAGTCTGGAGACGCCAAGGAGAACGTTCTGCTGCCTACAACATCCTCCAGCATGACTGGTTTGGCAGTGGGCCAGTAATGGTGTGGGGTGGCATTTCTTTGGGGGGCCGCACAGCCCTCCATGTGCTCGCCAGAGGTAGCCTGACTGCCATTAGGTACCGAGATGAGATCCTCAGACCCCTTGTGAGCCATAGCCTGACTGCCATTAGGTACAGAGATGAGATCCTCAGACCCCTTGTGAGACCATATGCTGGTGCGGTTTGCCCTGGGTTCCTCCTAATGCAAGTCAATGCTAGACCTCGTGGCTGGAGTGTGTCAGCAGTTCCTGCAAGACGAAGGCATTGATGCTACCCACCCGTTCCCCAGACCTGAATCCAATTGAGCACATCTGGGACATCATGTCTCGCTCCATCCACCAACGCCACGTTGCACCACAGACTGTCCAGAAGTTGGCGGATGCTTTAGTCCAGGTCTGGGAAGAGATCCCTCAGGAGACCATCCGCCACCTCATCAGGAGCATGCCCAGGCGTTGTAGGGAGGTCATAGGCACGTGGAGGCCACACACACACTACTGAGCATCATTTTGACTTGTTTTAAGGACATTACATCAAAGTTGGATCAGCCTGTAGTGTGTTTTTCCACTTTAATTTTGAGTGTGACTCCAAATCCAGACCTCCATGGGTTAATAAATTTGATTTCCATTGATAATTTTTGTGTGATTTTGTTGTCAGCACATTCAACTATGTAAAGAACAAAATATTTAATAAGAATATTTCATTCATTCAGATCTAGGATGTGTTATTTTAGTGTTCCCTTTATTTTTTTGAGCAGTGTACATGTTCTATATATAGTATTCCTGTGAGTGTTTAAATCAATAAAGGGAATCTGGATTCTCACTGAGGAGGTGGGATGCTAATTAATAGATCCAAAATCTGTGAAGATAGTGGGTAGGTATAGAGAATGCCAGAGAGAGGGCTGATATTATAGAGTCTAAGGAATTGTCTCCTAATTAAAATGCCCACAGTACCTAGTATTCTCTGGTGGTCTCCCATCCAAGTACTGACCAGGCCTTACCTGTTTGGCTTTCAAGATCTGACGAGATCGGGCGTATTCAGGATAGTATGGCAGTATGCTCTTGTGAACAAGCCCAGCGGTGAAACGTACACATAGGAGACATTTGTTCTTTTGGTGATGTCAGTGCGGCCCACCCCTTCCAGCTTCACGGCCATACTCTCACAGAGGACGGGGGAACGGACCTGTGGGGGATGACGGCATGGGACTGCTATCCTTGAAACTTGGAGACCCATGGAGTAATCAGCCACATAGCTGCCGCCTCTCATTTGTCCTTATCAACTCTGTTATTTACAGTATATATTGTCTGTGGGACGCTAACCAATATTACTTAACTCTGTTGGAGATAATAAGCATATATACTTCTATACTATCTGTGTGTACACCATTCTCTATAAAGCATTTTAGCTTGATGTATTTATATATCTTTCGGCCATCCCTGAGCTCATCTAACTGCATGTTATAAAGCAGATAACGTATAGCATTACAAGGAACACTTTTGCACTTGCCAAATTCCATGCTATGAATTTTGATATGATTACTGAAATTCTAATTTGATTGTTACTAGGAATTTGCAGTTTTATACCCAAATTAATCAAGCCTGGTCAGTACTTGGATGGGAGACCACCAGGGAATACTAGGTACTGTGGGCATTTCAATTAGGAGACAATTCCTTAGAGACTCTATAATATCAGCCCTCTCTCTGGCATTCTCTATACCTACCCACTATCTTCACAGATTTTGGATCTATCAATTAGCATCCCATCTCCTCAGCGAGAATCCAGATTCCTTTTATTGATTTAAACCCTCACTGGAATCCTATATCTAGAACACGGATGGGAAACCTTTGGCCCTCCAGCTGTTGTTGAACTACACATCCCAGCATGCCTTGCAACAGTTTTAGCATGGCCAAGTAGCAAAACTGTAGCAGAGCATGCTGGTATGTGTAGTTCAGCAACAGCTGGAGGGCCAAAGGTTCCCTATCCCTGATCTTGAACCTATATTTTCACCCATTATTTGGTATCTAATACTCTATTGGCTAATAGGCAATCGCCATTTTTAAAGGTGAACAAGATTGATGTTCACCATGTGTGAATAATAATCGTTTTATGGGCATTTATTAAAGTTAAGTTTTATACTTTATCTATCTCTACATATTTATCTAATCACTTACATATTGAATTTAAGAAAACTCCCCAAAAGTATTTTTTTTTGTCTTTGCTCTTAGCCATACTTCTAGGAAACCAAAATCACCTGATACATAACATGTTCTTTGTAACTGTACACTTTCTCACTACGTGATAGATGAAGCCTATATTTTTTTACTCCACATAATAATATAGTACAGTAAGCTAAAAATAATAATAATAATAATAAACAGCCAACTTTTTCTACAATATATTCTCATGGTTTGAAATACATAAGAGAATACATTAAACTAAGTGCTTGTAGACTTAGAGTTACACTTAGATGGTTATTATTTTATAAAAGTTTATCTGTGTTCTCTTTCTTGTTACAGTACTTCACAAAATGCATATCACCTTGTACTGTACGTCTGTGTGCTCAAAATACTTTACTTCTATGTTTTAAAGGTTGTCATCAGCTATGCTATACATAACACATCTTATCAAGTTTATGTTTATAAATTTGCAAACAAAAAACATATATTGAAATAGATTAAAGAGACTCATCACGTTAGATTTGCATTACTTTGGATGCTGATATATTGGTCAATGATCGCCATCTTGTGGTCAACGAATAGATTTAATAAAAAAATTATTTTGTGTTTATTTCACATCATATAAAGCAAGACAAAATATTTCTTAAAGTATTATTTATTAAATTGAAGTTTCTAGGGATCCCATGCACAAGCAAAAATGCTGGGAAGTGAAAGTGATGAACCAGTGCAGGGCCGAAACTAGGATTTCGTGACCCGGAGCAAGACTGAAATTTGGAGCCTGGCCCCAAAACCTCTCCCCCCCAAAAAAAACAACAACAAACAAACCCTATCAGACTAAAATACCCTGTAATTAGATTTTCAAAAAAATTGAAAAAAGGGGTTACTATTGGACAATATTCCCCTATGTGCCTCAAATGCCCTATGCATCACATGCACCTCCAGCAGCGTGTTCAAATACATGCTCCCCTACGTGTCCCCATACATTGCACTATATCACTGCACTATGGAGGTCATTCCGAGTTGTTCGCTCGCAAAGCGATTTTAGCAGAGTTGCTCACGCTAAGCCGCCGCCTACTGGGAGTTAGCATCTTAAAAATGCGAACGATGTATTCGCAATATTGCGATTACACACCTCGTAGCAGTTTCTGAGTAGCTTCAGACTTACTCGGCATCTGCGATCAGTTCAGTGCTTGTCGTTCCTGGTTTGACGTCACAAACACTCCCAGCGTTCGCCCAGACACTCCTCCGTTTCTCCGGCCACTCCTGTGTTTTTTCCGGAAACTGTAGCGTTTTTTCCCACACGCCCATAAAACGGCCTGTTTCCGCCCAGTAACACCCATTTCCTGTCAATCACATTACGATCGCCAGAACGATGAAAAAGCCGTTACTAAAATTACTAAGTGCATAGCAAATTTACTTGGCGCAGTCGCAGTGCGAACATTGCGCATGCGCATTAAGCGGAAAATCGCTGCGATGCGAAGATTTTTACCGAGCGAACAACTCGGAATGAGGGCCTATGTCATAACACTTCATCACTGTACTACATTCTCCTTTCCACTGCACTACTATACTACATCCACTACATGCTGAACTACATCACTATACTACATCAGAATCAGAATCGACTTTATTGGCCATGTATACTCATGTATACTAGGAATTGTTTGCGGTTTACAATGTGTCGCCAAATAAAAACATAAAAGGAAAAGGCATAATATAACACACATACACAAATAACATACATTAGTATAAAACACTGTTTACAATTACATAGCAGTTCATTGCACCAGACTTGTAAGTTGTAAGGCATAATTTAGGAAGTGGACAGCTAACGGAAAGAAGCTTTTTTTGGTTCTGGTCAACTTGGCAAGAATGGACCTATAACGCCTGCCTGATGGGAAGTATTTCAAACAGGACGTGACCAGGGTGCAGCTTGTCTGCCACAATTTTCCCTGCATACTTCTTGACTCTGGACAGGTAGAGGTCCTGAACAGAGGGGAGAACGGTTCCAATGATCTTTTCTGCGGTCCTCACCACCCTCTGTAGCCTCCGTCTGTCACACTCATTGGCAGCTCCATACCAGACTGTGATTGAAGAACATAAAACAGACTCCATAATGGCTGTATAGAAGATGATCAGCAGTTTCTGTGAAATATTGAATTTCCTGAGTTGCCTCAGGAAGAACAACCGCTGTTGCGCCTTCTTGACAATGGAGCCTATATTTGGCCCCCATTTAAGGTCATGGGAAATTGTGGACCTCATAAATTTAAAGGAGTCAACCCACGACACCACGCTATCGGTTATCATGCCCCTATACAAGACATGTCCAAACTGCCCTCCAGCTGTTGTGAAACTACATATCCAAGCATGCCCTGACACAGTTTTGCTGTCAGAGAATGCTAAAGCTGTGTCAGGGCATGCTGGGATGTGTAGTTTCTCAACAGCTGGAGGGCCGCAGTTTGGACATGCCTGCCCTATACACTGCACTACATACCCTATATGCTACACTACATCACTTTACTACATCCACTTATATGCTACACCACATCAGTGCACTACATGCCCCTATATACTACAATACAATACTACACTACACTACATCCCACTATAAGCTACACCAAATCCCCCCATCTGGGAAGCATAGTGGAGGTTAATTGATACTGCTAACTGGGAGCACAGTGCCGATAATAAAGTCTGTCTTTAAACTCACCACAAAGCTGCAGTACTGATACTCTGTGAGATTTGGAGGTCGTCCAGGCTCTTAGTTTCCACTGTCAAGTGGATAGCTAGCAAAGTGTATCTTTGATTTCTGTGACATCGGTGACTGCACCTGTTAACAAGCATAAGCCTGGGGCAGCGTGTCCTCTCAATGTGGTGTAGCTTGCAGCTTGTTATCGGTTAGTGCTGGACAGGCAGCCGGGATCATAGCCTGCTGAAAAACACAGCACCAACAGGTCACTTCTATAGCTTGTACAGGGCACCCCATGCTAGTCGCAGCACTGCATGGCAAAGAAGAGCGTTTAAGACAGTAGCCGGCATAGGAGTGATCCCAGGTACTGGAGATCACCCGCACAGTGTCGGAGGCAGCTGCGGGCAGACAGGTGGGTCAGAGACACTGCCCGGGAGCCGTCTGCTGTCTCACTGGAGCAGCACAGCACTGCCAGTAAAAACAAAACCCTGCTCCTCTGTAATTCCTCAGCGCCCCCTCAAACCCTGTACCCGGGGCGCATGCCCCCTTAGCCCCCCCCCCCCTAGTTACGGCCCTGACCAGTGTGAACAGTAACAAAGAAAGATAATTTGCTAAAAACTGTAAAAGTGGAAGCGCCAGTAGCAATTACTTTTGATTTCCCTAGTCCAGTTTAGACAACTGCTTGGTTGCCAAGTGTAACTGTACAGATTCTCTTTGACCGTATACTACCATGGTAGTTGTCCACTGTCCAAAATTGCCAGGGACAATTCCAGGTTGTATTTCCTGACAATTGTTCATACTTTTTTCCCTTTCTAATACTAATTATCTCGAAAGTGCTATAGGCGTACTCTATGTGCCATTAATTCCATTGCTCACCTCGCTAACTAGTGTGGAGAACACAGAGTGTGTGTGTGTGTTGAGAGGAGTTGGCGGAAGAGAGAAAGGTGGCATCTTCTGCTCCTCTGTATCTGACTGAGGCTGGGTACACACTAGATTAATGTGTATGTCTTCCTACCTCACGCCTGACGGGACGCGATGTTAGTCGACCCAACACACTCAACGATATAGTGCATGATCATGTGATATATGGTACATTAGCCACATTCAGCAGCATGGTGTCGATACAGGTCATCCCATTGTCTGTGCAGCAAAGCTAATTGGATGACCCCAATGACGGCAGGCAGGCAGGCAGGAGTGCACGGTGGTGGGTACACACCACATGATGTGCATGATATGTCGGGCCAATCAGTAAGATAGGATGACATAGCACCTAGTACGTACCCAACCTTGAAGTGGCTATAGAATTACATCATAGCTTAGAGCCACACTTCCAGCACTTGTATAGAGGTGAAGCACTCAGCAGCTTCACAAGTAGCCATCTGCTTCTCTATCATGTAATTAGCTGGTGCCTAGTGTGTGATTTCCCATGGAGAAAATAAAAAAAAACACTGAATGACTTTATGTCACTTACAGTATTCAATGTTCAAGACTCCCACACAATCTTGGTGGCCCAAAGGCGTTGGCCTTGGGTCACGTAATGGACCCAATGTATCATTAAGAGTATACAAGGTTAGATGCAGGGTCTGGGAGTAGGGTTGATCAGGGCTGAGAATAATTTTGAATTTAAGGGTCCAGCCCTGGTCACTGAATATGGGTTTCAATCGTGGCTTGAAACCTATTAACTCCACAACCTGGACCTGGGATATTGCTGGGGTTTCTCATCTGCCAGTGCTTGGAGATGACATCATCTCCAAGCTCCAGTGAACTGACTCTCTATAGGGTTTAAACGGGACCTTGGTGTTTTTTTTCAGGGACCCTTTCACACCGAGCCGCAACCCAGGTTGACCCCGCAATAACCCAGGTTTTTTGTCTATATAGTAAGTTGGGGCTCAGGCACCTGTAACGCGGTGCAGAAACTCCCTCCTCCTTGCACTAACAGTGAGAAGGCTGCTGGCTGCCTGTAGGGGAGCTGCAGTGGCAGCACACAGCTCCTCTCAGGCAGTATATACTACGTGTGGCTTTTTTATGTCCGAGACAGAGAGACCCGGGGGAGGCGGGAGCGGAGGAGGTGAATAGTGGTGGTAGACTCAGAGTCAGGACTGGCAGCAGCAGGTGGAAGGAGGGAGGAAGCGCTACACACATCAGTACTGCTACTGGGATGCGAGTGTTTATGAAGAAAATGGTAAGATGACATACAATAATAGTATAGTGATATACAGGTGACCTGCAGCCCGGTACACTCAGGAGACACAGCGGGGACAGGGTGCAGAACGTGATATCAGAGGCATCAGGAGTACAGTGAGGAGAGGGCTATGCTGGCAGCTACAGGTAGAGCAGACCAGGTCACCAGGCTAGCCTGCATTTGGGGGAGGGGGACAAGAGTACAGTGAGGAGGGGGCTATGCCTATGCTGGCAGCTACAGGTAGAGGAGACAGGATAGCCTGAGGAGGGGTTGGTGGTGGGCTGTGCTTCCTAGGAGTAGCATCCAGCATGGCTGTAACTTAGTTGCTGAAGTCTGTTGCCAGAAATTCCCCACAGTCACCTCCGTGCAGCCTGGTACACTGCTGTGATTTGTGCTTTATGCTGCAGGACCTGGCTCCTGTTGGGGTTGGGAAGAACTGCCTCCAGATCCCTCTCTTTCTCCCTTTCTATCTCTCTCTTGCGACTCTCTGTCTCTGACCCCTCACACTATCCCTGACACTCTCTCACTGTCTCTTCTCTTTTTCTCATTCTCAGACACTCTCTCCTCTCTCTTTTCCGGACACCCTCTCTCACCCTTCTCTCTCCATCCCTGACACCCTCTCATGCCTCCCTTATCCCTGACACATTCTCGCTCTTCCCCCCTGTCTCTCTCTCTTTGTCCCTGACACCCTCTATCACCCCCCTCTCTTTCTATCCATGACACTCTCTTACTCTCCCCCTCACTCTCATTCCCTCACTTTCTCCAACCCTCCACTTCCCCACTCTCTACACTGGCTCTGAATGTTTACATAAGATTAGTGTAGGAGGAGAGAAGTGCTGCTCTTTATAATAGTTTAAAGAGGGTTTGTACTGTTTTATTTGTTTCTGAATCAATATATTTGTGTACTGTTCTATATATGTGAGTGTATTGTGTTGGATGACAAACAAGACACCGATGTGTAGGTTTGGGATAATTTGTATTAAAGATGTTAATACAGACAACTGGTTGATAATTAAATGGGTATGGGTAGAGTAAGTGTTGTGGATGGAGCCAATGTGGGAATTGGACAGTAGGGATGGTGTAATGGTTAGCATTACTGCCTCACAGCACTAAGGTCATGGATTTGATTCCCATCATGGGAACTGTGTGGAGTGTGTATATTCTCCCTGTACTTGTGTGGGTTTCCTCTGGGTACTCAAGTTTCATCCCACAATTAAAAAATATCCTGACAGGTTAATTAGCGTGACAAAAATGAACACTAGTTTGTAAGTGTGTGCTTGTACATGGGCAGACTAGATGGGCAAAGTGGTTCTTATCTGCCGTCACATTCTATATACATACATACACTGCGCATACAGTGTGCAGGCTACTCAAGTACAAAATGACTATATGTATTTTTATACATATCTATACATACATACATACATACATACATACATACATACATGTACGGAAACCCCCCCATGAAAATCCTGCGTTTGCCACTGAAAGGGGTATAAGCTTTATCCATGGGCTGTGCAAGGCAGCATGTATTGAGGACAGTGCTAAATGTAACATCTTATAGTAGGCTCATTGGTCACTCTTGCTAGGTTATATATTGTTGTAAGTATACAAGTAGCCCAGTATTAGCATAGAGATCTTTGAAATTGTATTGAAATGGTGAAAAATATGAACCAATTCAAATTCAATTCAAAACGGGCTACAATCTTTCCACCCATTCCTCCACAGAAGATTTTCTGCATGGTACAGTATATGCCAGGATTTCTCCAGACATTATTCTCTCCCTTAATGTAAAACATTAGTTAAAATATTCTGAAGTTTTATGGCTCACATTAAGAGGACTCTTGTTAAAACTTGGAACTTTCTTAATGGCATCCTTTTTTACGAGGATCCATTGGCTAATATCAGTGGCAACTCATCTGATTTATTTATCCACAATAGGAACAGACAAGGCTTTCCCCTCTGATTTTTTCCCTTTTAAGAAACCACTTACATTGCACATTAAATCTGACCCTACTGCACAGAGAGTCAGGAATTACAGTTCCAAAATTCTCATTTTTTGCAGACATTCTATTCTAATGAACTTAGCCAAGAATACCCTTTACCAACCACCAAGCCATGAAATGTTACAGGCTGCAATATCTATTTGGAATTGGAGGCATGGTTCCTTCATGGCTGCCACCATGCTATAGAAACTCTTAAAAACATAGAGGTCCATTTACTAAGTCTTAGAGAATGATAAAGTGGACGGAGATAAAGTACCAACCAACCAGTTACTGTAACTTTTGAAACACAGCCTGAAAGGGGATGTACTAGTTATGTGACTGGTGGTCAGAAGACCGACGGTCACATAACCTCCCCCTACATCCTGCCCTCTCACAATCCCGACGGTCGGCATGCCGACCATCAGGAAACAGTCCACGACACCCATAGAGTAGGAATAGAACCCGTGGCGTGCACAACGAGCTTGTCGCACTCGCCACCCCCTGCTGGGATTCTGAAGCCGGGATCCCGGCGTCGATATGCTGACCGGCAGTCTCCTCACTGCTGGTCACGCATACTACAACCCCTGAAAGATGACAGTTAGGTACTTTATCTCTTTCCAAGGCTTAGTAAATAGACCCCTAGTTACAATTCAAATAGCAGCACAATGGATTAAATACTTGGGGATCTTCTTATCATCAAGATATGACAGATTATACCTAGTAGCTGTTCCTCTTTCCCTGTTGAATAACATCAAAAGCGCTTTCTTATGCTTCATTTGCAGTGACGTGCGGTGAGGTCAGTGGCTGGGGAGGCACTGTATGATTTACCCCCCCCTATATACACACACGGATATTCACAGAGGGCACTCAAACTTATCATGTCAAAAAAGTTCTTCTCATATTTATTTTCACCCTGACCGGGCACTCCAAGAAATATTATACAGGCAGCTCTATTTCAAAATGTATTTTTTTTAAAGATATATAATTAACAAGGCAATTACTGTGCCTGCATATCCAGCTTGAAATATAATGATAGTAAAGAACATGTCACTTATCCGTCTGTCGACTTCGGTCAGTAAATGACCGTTAAAGACCAAACCATCAAGTCATCACCGCCCAAATAATAAGGAGCCTTCAGAGGGGGCCACTATCTGAACCCATATTTATACTGCACCATCATTGTATCAGTGTTGTCAGGTGTGCTGTCATGCTGCCACTACCCAACCGGCGTGCGTGTCATCGCTCTGCGCATGCGCCAACCCCTACAGTCAGTTCCCGTTGTGCAGGAAGCGCTGTGCGTTCCACGGGCTTCCGCACTTCCGGACTCTGCGTTCCATTAGGTGCACGTAACGTCCTGTGTCGACCCTTACCAATAGTCAAGTGTTACAGCCGTTGCCATGGTGACCGGGCGTGATGAAATATAGGTCTCAACCCACATGACATCACCCCGTAGGTCCCCCCAGCGCAGGGCCTCTAATGCCACTTCTCATTTAACATCGCACCTAGGGGGTGCCGCTCAGGGGTGATCATAACTACACGCTTATGGTACACTGGCATACAGCAGTTAATCACCTGTGCAATACAACTGTACTATTTATTATAACAACATAGGGTCAGGTGTGGCCACTCTCATCTTGTTCATAATCATTCCTTGGGGTGCCCACAAGCAATACTACAGACGTTAAATAGTGTCCCATATGGACTTATAATTACAAGCTGCATATACAGACCTGAATTATCCTACAGTCACAGTTGTGATCAGAAAAATACAAACATAATCATCAGTGAAAACATAAAACATATATAGATATAAGAAAAATGTTGTTATTATTATTGTACTTGTCTAATGCTGGATTCATTGATACCCTGTATAGAATAACCCCTATCACAGAAAGCATTGGTAATTTATACTTTCATTGAGTCCCTTTGGTGACTTAGTGTCCAATTTAAAAATCCATTTTGCCTCCCTTTGGAGCAACAATCGACTCCTATCACCACCCCTGGTGTTCTTAGGGATGTGATCGATAAGCATGCTCCTAAGGGATGCCAGTTGATGTCCATTCATCAGAAAGTGGCGTGCCACAGGCTTGTCACTACTTTTATTTGTCATAGCTTGTCTTATTGACAAGCGATGGTTCGCCATTCTCTCACGGAAAGAAGTAACAGTCTGGCCAACATAATAGAGGCTACATGGGCACATCAATATTTACACAACATGATCAGTTGCACATGTGACATGTTGTTTAATGGCTATTTTCCTACTCGTATGTGGGTGAGAGAAGATTCTTCCCGTCAACATACTGTTGCATGTTGTGCAGCCGAGACATCGGAAACATCCTACTTTTTTGGGGTTCAACCAAGTTGATTTAGATGTGGACTCAAAGTTCTTAGTCGGTTGCATCAATAATTACTTAAGGTTCGGACCCCGAGCAAATGATAACAAAGGCTTTTCTCTATGCTTTTAAATGTCTTGTCTGTAGCTATTATTGACCAATTTTTCTTTACTGATCATGCAAAAGCTGGTGCATTAATATCAAATTGGGTGGTGATGACCTTTCTATCAGACGGTGATGGATTGGTTTTGATCTGTCCACTATTGAAGATGTGTCTTGCTCTCTTCAAAGCTTTCTTCACTATACCCAATGAGTAGCCTCTCTCCTTGAACCGAATTGCCATCTCTGTTAATTGCTTCTCTATGACATCATTCTGTGTATTGTTACACATTACCCGTAGGAATTGCGAAATGGGTTTTTGAGCGATTTCGGATGGTGGCTAGTAGAATATAACAGTGTGTTTCTATCCATGTCCTTGCGGAACAAAGTAGTTCCCAAGGTCCCCTCTTTTTTTAAAACAGAAACATCAAGAAACTCAATTTGGTTGGTCTGGATATTGCTTGTAAATCGTATCAGTCTATTAAGCCCATTGAGGTCTTGGACCATCTCCAGAAGTTTCTCACAGGAATCCCCCCACAGTAGAAATATGTCATCTATGAACCTATAATAGTGCAGAATGCTGGGACCATATTTGGGGTAAATGTGAGTATTCTCATATTGAGTCATGTAGATGTTAGCATACACCGGCGCCAAATTCAACCCCATCGCGGTCCCAGCATTCTGCTTGTAAAAGGAATCAGCATACTGAAAATGGTTCAGGGTTAGAATATCGTAAATCATCGCGCAAACGAAATCAACAGGTGGGCCACAAAAATCTAAATTAGTCACAGCTTCCCTTACCACCGCGACCCCTTGATCGTGGGGTATCACGGTATACAGGGATGAGACATCCATTGTAGCAAACAAAAGGTCAAAGGGTAAGTCCCCAATCTGCATGAGTTTAGATAAAAAATCTCCTGTGTCTCGTATATAACTTCTGCTGCATACCACTATGGGCTGCAGTAAGAAGTCAATGTACTATGCCAAAGGTTGTAAAACCGAATGAGTTGCTGATACAATCGGGTGGCCAGGTGGCCTATCCAGTGACTTGTGGATTTTGGGAATACAATATAATATAGGACAGACAGGATGATCAGCTGTCAATACTTTTACCAATTGTCCATCCAACCAGCCACTGGATAGGCCACAAGACAAGAGTGAGTCCACTCTAGTCTTAATTTCTTACATGGGATTATATGCTTTCATGGTATAAGTGGCCATGTCACCCAGCTGTAATTTGACATCCTCATCATAGTACTTGTAATCAAGTACCACAACTCCACCACCCTTGTCGGTCATCCTTATTACAATCTGATCATTATCCTGAAGAGCCCTAATTGCCATTTTTTGTGCAGGACTGATGTTTTGATAATTGCAACTGGCTCTGAAAGATTATTTACAGTCCTCATCTACCATTCTCAAGAAGGTTTTTATACTTGGATTTGTTGAAGGGGGATCAAACTCACTTTGCTTTTTAATAGTGAATCCTTTCTTAGTAATCTGAGACTCAGTTGTTTCACCAAAAAACTCTCTTAGGCGTACTTTACGGCCCATTTTGTACATATCGATTTGATGGTCAAACTCCTCCCTTTTAAATGTTGCTATAAAGGAAAGTCCTAACGATGATTCTTCAGCTGAAGTTAATTTAAATGTGGATAAATTAAATACATTATTGACTAAAACTATTTTCTTTTTGCTCTTCTTCCCCTGCACCCTCCTCGTGCGGCTTTTGGCTCTCATTCCGAGTTGTTCGCTCGCTAGCTGCATTTAGCAGCCGTGCAAACGCTAAGCCGCCGCCCTCTTGGAGTGTATTTTAGCTTAGCAGAAGTGCGAACGAAAGGATCGCAGAGCGGCTACAAAATAATTTTGTGCAGTTTCAGAGTAGCTCCAGACCTACTCCTAGCTTGCGATCACTGCAGACTATTTAGTTCCTGTTTTGACGTCACGAACACGCCCTGCGTTCGGCCAGCCACGCCTCCGTTTCCCCAGCCACGCCTGCGCTTTTCTCTGGCTTGCCTGCGTTTTTCCGCACACTCCCTAAAAACGGTCAGTTGACACCCAGAAACGCCCTCTTCCTGTCAATCACTCTTCGGCCAGCAGTGCGACTGAAAAGCTTCGCTAGATCTTGTGTGAATCTACATCGTTCTTTGTAATAGTACGACGTGCGTGCGCATTGCGCCGCATACGCATGCGTATTGCGCCGCATACGCATGCGCAGAAGTACCGATTTTTTGCCAGATCGCAAGCAGCTAGCGAACAACTCAGAATGACCCCCCTTGTTGCCACCTAACCCTGTTGGCTCCTGAGGAACCCCTAAAAAAGATTGACCACTGGGTGGTAGGAGGTCACTATTCTCTGTCTCACTGGAGGAGTAGAAAGAATCCACCGTAAATGGTATCCTGTGTCTGTTAAAGGAAGGGCGTTGTCTAGGTCCTCTATTTGTCTCCCCTGTCAACCACCTATATACAGTGTGATTACGATAATCCCCCTGTACCATTTCCAATTTATTCTTTTTAAAGGTTATGAAATCTTTTTTGTATATATCAATGTTATCAGTCAATTTTTCTAGTCATTTGTATGATTTATCAGCTGTCAATAAGGGTTGCTGCTTTGTTCTAAATTCTTCAAGGTCAGTTCTTGTCTGCTTCAGCTCTCTCCCTATTTCTTCAACGACTAATAGAATCAGGTCTAAAGAACATTTATTAAGAAGTCCGCACCATTTGCTGCAGAAGCTAGGATTGGTGTGGCCAATCGTAGGAATATTATGTATCCTAAAACTTCTGGGAATTTTTTTTGAGCGGTAGTAATCAGACAAGAACTGGCCATGAAGAACCAGGTCAACTTCACGTTTACGTAACCTTAGCAATTTGTAATATAAATCGATAGCACTATCAGCTGGAACCTGGGCAAATGCCTCCTGTTCAAATAACACTTTTTCAGCATCCTCATCAGTTAGGCTTACTTGTGCATTTTCAGCTAGATTCAACAATTGTTCATACAATAACCTGGTTCCCTGTGACGTACTTCACTCAGTGTTCCCCTGGAGGGCTGTATCCCAGACCAACCAATATGATCATACAGCACTAGTCATGTACATTAAACATAAAAATAACTACAAAAATCAAACAGCAAAACTAAACATACAAAAAATTATATATAATGGAAAATACAACATATACATAAAGTAGAAAAACGTCAGTATTGCATTGTACTAGGTGAGTCAATGCTGTAGAAAAATGCAATAGAAAATGAATAAATTGAAGTGCTAAATGTAGTAGGCAAGAACTAACCTAGCCTAAATAATAGAGTCCAAGGACATTTGCACTCTTCCATATAATTAACACAGGTGCTCCCCTAATTATGTTCCCATAGGTCCAGAGCAAGATACGGATATTCACAAAGGGCACTCAAACTTATCATGTCAAAAAAGTTCATCTCATACTTAATTTTCACCCAGACCGGGCACTCCAAGAAATATTATGCAGTATATATATATATATATATATATATGAAAAAAAATATGGGGCTCCCCCCGCCATCACATTAACCACCCCCAAACCAGTCAGCCCAGGGCTGGAATTCCTCAGACAGTGGGGACCCCAGACAAAATATATGGGGTCCACCTTCCCAAGCATGGTGGAAGTGGGTGCGGGGTTCATGTTATGATATTGTTCTTTACAGGTGACCTTCAGGTCCCAGCAAGCCTTCCCCAGCATGCCAGCACTTGGAGAACCACAAGTGCCTGCATGGCTGGACATTCAGGGCTCGCTGGCACTTGTAGTCCTCCTGTAAAGAAAATATTAACATAAACACAAGCAGGCTCGGACAAACATGAGGGCCCGGGTGTTAGCGCAGCATCTGCATTTCCAGCAGCCAGCCTTGGAAAGAGGGGGTAGCGGCTAGATCCTCTTAATAGAGTGACAGCACCAGCGGCATTCTAAATATGGTGCCGGTTGCAAGCCAAGTGAAGCTCATGGATCTCAAGACAATCAAGAGTAGCCACATTTGCGACTGCTGATTGGCTTGCGGCCGGCTCCACGTTTGAAATGCCGCTGGCTGCTGTCACTCTCATCTTGGCTGCGAGAGCGGTGCTGGGTGAGGCATCAAGGAAGACACAGCGTCCGCCTGTCCTGACCGCCGCATCAGCAAACAGATCCATCAGCGGCTTTGATGGGGAGGCTCAGGCTGCAGTAGGAGAGCACACAGGCTGTGAACAGCCTGCACAGCTCCTGGGATGCACACAGACAGGGACCATGCCAGAGCCGAGACTCAGTGACTCACACTGACTGCCCCAGTTAGTGCCATCCTGGAGGTCAGCTGACAATTTGCATTGGTGCTCTATACCATATGTTGCCTGAGATTGTTCCCTCAACCCTGCCCCACCTCACCCTGTACTACTACTTGCTACTGTACTTCCAATACAGACTACTTTCCCCATTATACCCTACTCACCCATCTTCTCTTACCTGCTCCCTAATTCTTACCTCTATCTCACCCTATTTCTACCTTGTCTCCCCTTATACCTTATTCCTGCCACTACGTCTATGAGAGCCGTCTGTCCCTCACCAATGTGTTCTCCCACTTATCTCTTGGTTGTCCCCCTGAGTTACATTTGTATCTAATCCCACTTATCTCTGGGATGTTCCCCCTTCCCCCCATTATATATGCCCCCACTTATCACTGGGATGTCATTCTGACCCCCATTTATCTCAGGGATGCCACCCTGATCCCTGCTCCATTGCCTGACCCGACTCACAATGTCACCAGAGCGACAAGATCAGCGGTTCTTTGGTATGGAAAGCAATAATTTAACACCAATAGTGCCTTTCCTAACTAATCCTAAGGATATATATAGAAACACATTTTTTTTGTGTGTGATCTGTTTGATCGTGGCTGATTAAACAGGGACACTCTGGCTGAATTACAATGGCTTATTTTTAGTAATACAGTATCTATTTTTATATCCTCATATATTAATATTTAAATGCATCAATTGATACCCACCCACATTGTAGCTCCACCCATAATATCCACAGCTCCGCCCCTTCACAGGGGAAGGGGGGGGGGAGCTGTCTATTTTATCAGTCCCGGGCCCAACAATTTCTGTTGGCAGCACTGAACACGAGACACATTTATTTTAAAAAGTTTATTGTACAGCATCTTCACTTGGGGGGCAGTGCCCTTTAGGCAGCTCTTTTCCGTGGCCGCCGCCTCCCCAGGACTTCTGGAGTCTTCACCTTAGGGGCTCCCCAGGGCTTCCAGGCGTCTTCTGTCTTCGGGAGCTCTTGTACGCTCCCTCCCCGCCGGTGGACTGACAGCCGCTCCCTCATGCTAGCTTCTATAAGCCTGCTTCGAGGGGTGCGGCGATGGCGTGGCGAGCCGTAATTGGCTCTCGGCGGCTATCTTAGATTTAAAAAATGACGCTAACGGCACGATTTTTAAAATTGGAACCACTCCGCTCCACTGCCGAACTCTGTAAAATAACAGGCAGGGACTGGATCCTCTTGGATCCATGCCTGCTCTCACGCCAGCTATCCCCGCCGGGTGCCACCGCCGCTAACGCCCGCCCCTCTCCCCGCGTCCCCTCCGCACATCCCACTGCCCACCCAGTGATGACAGTGGATCCATCACTGGACAGCTGTATACAGTGACAAATCCGCTGTCCAATCACATCTGTGAGATTGAACGGGTGCAGTGAAAGCACGTCCCTTTCACCGAGGCACTTATACAAGTGCCACTTTTAGTGTTATTTTCCATGGGCTTTTAATGCCCACGGCTTGGCCCTGCCCCCCAATCCCGCAGCTTTCCTTTTGTCACCAGGAGACATCACTATCGGTTCCTTCCAAACCTATTTTTAATGTATAATTTGTCAGTATAATACAGAGCATATACTTATGACACAGAATATGTGTCATAAGTATCTTCTTTGTATTATTTTAACCACTAATGACAGGGGAGGCACTGTCTCCCCTGACTGCACGTCCTTGTTCATCTGAAATAGAAGACCTCTGAGATTACCCATATGAAGCATGTGTTTATCATGTAGCAGCACACACTTCCTAAATTGCAGCATAATATTCTCACTCAGACATGACCTCATGTCTCCTGACAGCGTTATTATCACAGGGCTGCCTCCGGTATTTTTTTCTTTTAGTAAATGTTACCAGATCGCATTTTCCATTATAAGTATGGGAAATGTGATCTGATTACTAAAAAATTGTGAATGAAAGAGTTTGGAGTCGTGTTTCATGAATACTGCTACAAATGCCCTTTAATACATTTAAGTGAAACTAAAATAATGTGAAAATGGTGCAAAAACACCCTTTTTTACAATATTTTAGTAAAAACATTGTTGATAAATGCGCATCTTAAACTGAATATCTCCCTCTCTATATAACCTTCATCAGAAGTAACCCCGACTTTCCACCAGGGACAACTACAGAAAGGTTTAGAGGCTGGATTCAAGCAGATTACTGACTTTAGCAAACAAGGTCAATGGTTACCACCTTGCAGGTCTCCAACAACGGTCCCTTTCCCAAGCAATAAGCTTATTTGAACTCTTCCATATGTGACCATTGCTACACTTAGTACTCCTGGCCCAGGCATTCATTTATCTTACCACATCTGAGTGCCTCTGTAAATGTAAATGCTGCCTTACTTGTAGTAGCATGATCTTGGAAATATATAATACAGTATACTCCTTGATTCTGCTCTCTTCACACAGAACTGCTATGAAAAGTAATGGGAGGACATGACATTGGGAGTTGTTAAAAAATACATCACAACCAAGATTAAGTAAGAATTCATACAAGGTGCAATATATTACAGGTGATGTTACACCACTGTAACTTAGTAAGATGTTCCTTATGGCCTCACCAACTGGGGAAACTGTAACAAAAGTGGTACCCTACTTGTCATCTGGTAGTAATGTCCTATGAAAGTCACCTACTGAGACAACATTCAAGATTCTTACCTTATATAAGGTCCCAATATTAAGGGATCCCTAAATAATCCTGCTATATTATCCACCACAATGTCTTAATAAATGTTATAACAAATTGGCCTCACACATTTGGATAAGTTTGGACCCACTAGTTCTTTGTTGTAAGTAGCTATCGGCTCTCTACCTCAAATCTTTGCTTAAAATACTCGGCCAAGCAAGATGGGAAGACTTACCCCTCTCAAGCCTTTTCTCTCAACATAATATGCTTTCTTCTTAAGCATTCAGCCTTGTTGGACACCCCAACCTTCCATTTCTATATAGGAAGGAATATAGATTGGCAGTATCCCTACAACTGAGTAAGTATGCATTCAACTGTACTTCATGTCGTATACCACTATCACAGTACATACCTCACTTAAAATGAGTCAAATTGAAAATAAGCCCCTTCAAGTAAGACACTCTATCAATTCCATTCCCTCGCAACACATAACTAGACCAATGAACACCCTTGAATATTGTGTAACAATCCTTTTTTGAATGGTATTATCCCTGTCCTTGACAATTTCTTATTGGAAACTGAAGAACCAGAAATCTCAAAACATGAGCCCATCTGGAAAAGAACACGGGCAGCACACCAGATGAGGACACCTAGTCAACATTCAGAGCAAGGGTTCCGAAGCACTCACTCTTAGGTTACAGAGAATGTCTATAAGATTATTATAAGTGGTATCATAGGTGGAATCTGGTCCCTTACAGTTTAAAAAGGGGGGACCTGGACTGCACACCCTATTACTAAAGATATCAAGCGGTGCTATCATGCTGAGGCTTCCAATACTATGCAGGTGGAAGAGATGCAGATGCACACTCCTAGCACTAAGAACACTGATAGTAAAAATAATTTAAATAAACCCTCTCAATTAACATGGCGTATAATTGAAGTTCTTAGCACACATTTGCGCAAATATGTGGGCCCATGTACTGCGGCCAGGTGAATTCATCACATGGGTCCCTAACATTCCTAATACTATTTCAGAAAAAGACCCCTGGTGCGCTTAAATACTAATGGCAGCCTAGGAGAAACAAATAGAACCTTACACCAGGATTCTAAACAGTGAACAATAGAATACAATGTGACTCCACGTGGCGCTATTTGGATACCAACAGAAAAAGGCTTACACAGTAATGATCACAAGGATTTCCGATCTCACAGAGAATTGGTTTGGAGTATTACTACAATACAAAAAACATGCAAAACATAGTGCAACTCTGTTAAAAACAAATGATATTTTTATTTGCTCGATCCCACTCACATAAGGATGTGTATTAATTGCATGTAGATAATCACAAAGTGGGTGAAGTGGCTTTTACTTCATAGAAGAGTCCTCCTCCATATAGAACTTGGAAAAAAGAATGATAGTGATAGTGCAACACCGTCTTTAAACTTTTAAAAACACGTATTTAATAGAATGCACTCACAGACATCAGATAAAAAACAGCATAAAACACATCGAGGATATCCCTGTGGCATGGACTGCTAGCAAGAGGAAACTCTAGGGCATAGTCACCACAAAGTCCCAAAGTTCAAATGTCTCCAGCAGCTTGAAATGGCAGCTCCAATCCACAGGTCCTCGTCCACCCAGTCTCCCTGCTTAAGCGCTTTCGGACATACGTCCTTCCTCAGAAGCGTGGGAGTTATTCAGCCAGTCCCTCCTTAAATAGCACCAAAATTGCTGTGATCCTCGACACCTGTCTGCTTCTTCCGGAAATTACGTCACCCGGAAGTGACGTAACCGGATATGGAATCGAGGCCATATTCCGCTCCCTGCGTCTCACCGCAGCAAAGGAAGAACGGCTTGTATTACACATTCCCGGAAATGACGTCACCGGAAGTAGCCATGCGTTCCACATCGCAGTGTTTGCGTTTCACCACAGATTCTCCAACATAGTAAAGCGGCAGTCCATAGGAAATATAAAACAAATAAAAATATACAACAATAAGCAGAGAATTAACAAATAGATAGTATGCAAACTTAGAAACTATAAAAACCATTTTAACTCGAAGTCACTATTGAGACCAAGGGGAACCAAAGATTTCAATTTGTACATCCACTTCATTTCTGTTTTTGAAAGGATCGTTTCTATCTCCTTATTACGCGGTGTGGGGTTTATAATTTGTATCCCCCAGAAGGTTTTGAAATGACTAGGATTGGAGGAATGTTTTTCCTTAAAATGTTTTGAGACTGTATGTGTCTCCAACCCCTTTCTCACATTATAGGTATGTTCATAAAGTCTTGTTTTCAGATTGCGGCTTGTCTTCCCAACGTAGATCAAGCCACAATCACACTCCAAGGCGTAAATTTTTTAAATAAGTGACGCCATCACCTAATTGGCGGTCTAACTCTGCCACGTAATCAGTCTTATCCATAAGAACCAATCCGCCGCCTTTATCGGCGGGCTTTATAATTAAATTGGTATCGTTTTTGTATGGCCAGGTGGCGTGCTGGGGGTGGGCCTGGTGCATTGGCGTTGTTTCATTGACGACATTTGGTTTATATGGGAGAATGGTTTAGATGAGTTAAATTCCTTTTTGACTTCCCTTGAAAGTAATACCTTTAATATTAAACTCTCTTCGGTGGTTAGTGATAAAGAGATTATTTTCCTTGATCTATGTTTATATGTTGAAAATGGTGCTTTAAGAACCAAATTATATCGTAAACCCACTGACTCTAATAGTTTTATCGAACGCACCAGCCAACACCATGAACACTGGCTAGATGGAATACCGTATAGTCAGTTACTTAGGGTCAAAAGGAATTGTACTGACCCTGAAGTTTATGCTGTACAATCAAGGGAACTCACTGACAGGTTCTTAGAAAAAGGCTATTCTAGTGAATTATTAACTAAGGCTCAAGATAAAGTGAATGGTATCACTAGGAGTGATTTGATACAGGGTAAAAGGGTTGAAAAAACCAAGGACGATGACTTGAAGTGGTCCTTTATAATAATTTTAATTCACAACATAATGAAACTGAGTCTACAATAAAAAAGCATTGGAAGGTTCTGACTAAAGACCCAATACTTGGTGATTTATTACCAGTGAAGCCTAAGTTTATCTATAGGAGATCGAAGTCATTAAAAGATCGTCTAGTCCATAGTTCTATAGAACCTATGAAAAGAAGCAGCATTAGAAGTAAAGGCTTCTACAGGTGTGGACTTTGTGCCATGTGCAAGTGTACCAAGGGACCTAGTAAGATAAAAGACTTTACAGTTAATGGTGTTACCTACCCTATTGGTGATTTTATCACCTGTAATTCAAGGAACGTGATTTACGCCTTGGAGTGTGATTGTGGCTTGATCTACGTTGGGAAGACAAGCCACAATCTGAAAACAAGACTTTATGAACATACCTATAATGTGAGAAAGGGGTTGGAGACACATACAGTCTCAAAACATTTTAAGGAAAAACATTCCTCCAATCCTAGTCATTTCAAAACCTTCTGGGGGATACAAATTATAAACCCCACACCGCGTAATAAGGAGATAGAAACGATCCTTTCAAAAACAGAAATGAAGTGGATATACAAATTGAAATCTTTGGTTCCCCTTGGTCTCAATAGTGACTTCGAGTTAAAATGGTTTTTACAGTTTCTAAGTTTGCATACTATCTATTTGTTAATGCTCTGCTTATTGTTGTATATTTTTATTTGTTTTATATTTCCTATGGACTGCCGCTTTACTATGTTGGAGAATCTGTGGTGAAACGCAAACACCGCGATATGGAACGCATGGCTACTTCCGGTGACGTCATTTCCGGGAATGTGTAATACAAGCCGTTCTTCCTTTGCTGCGGTGAGACGCAGGGAGCGGAATATGGCCTTGATTCAATATCCGGTTACGTCACTTCCGGGTGACGTAATTTCCGGAAGAAGCAGACAGGTGTCGAGGATCACAGCAATTTTGGTGCTATTTAAGGAGGGACTGGCTGAATAGCTCCCACGCTTCTGAGGAAGGACGTATGTCCGAAAGCGCTTAAGCAGGGAGACTGGGTGGACGAGGACCTGTGGATTGGAGCTGCCATTTCAAGCTGCTGGAGACATTTGAACTTTGGAACTTTGTGGTGACTATGCCCTAGAGTTTCCTCTTGCTAGCAGTCCATGCCACAGGGATATCCTCGATGTGTTTTATGCTGTTTTTTATCTGATGTCTGTGAGTGCATTCTATTAAATACGTGTTTTTAAAAGTTTAAAGACGGTGTTGCACTATCACTATCATTCTTTTTTCCAAGTTCTATATGGAGGAGGACTCTTCTATGAAGTAAAAGCCACTTCACCCACTTTGTGATTATCTACATGCAATTAATACACATCCTTATGTGAGTGGGATCGAGCAAATAAAAATATCATTTGTTTTTAACAGAGTTGCACTATGTTTTGCATGTTTTTTGTATTGTAGTAATACTCCAAACCAATTCTCTGTGAGATCGGAAATCCTTGTGATCATTACTGTGTAAGCCTTTTTCTGTTGGTATCCAAATAGCGCCACGTGGCGTCACATTGTATTCTATTATTCCTAATACTATCACATTCTATAAATTTATTCAGGACTTACCTCTAAATAGGGCCTTATCAATGTGTGATCTGAAATGCAGGAACCCAGCTAATTAAAACACCCGAGGGTGAATAGGAGGGGTGCTAATACCGGAGAAAGGATGCCTTGCATTCCAGTGTAAAATATAAACACAAATGTAGTGGAAATGGGGGGGGGGGGGGGGGCTGGACTACAGGTGCGGATCTCCAAATATTCCTTGGTCCTGTTTCCTTGGTTGCCCTTTGAAAAGTCTGGACAAACAAGCTGACAGACTCTCTGCACAAAACCCCAGTGCTTTGTGACCATACACTGGAGTCACTCAGAGCCCCCTCTCAGATAGAGCTTTAAAGATGTGGCAGCTGGAAACCATGTGCCCATTTACCTTGACAATACATCCCATAGATACACTCTCAACAGACCTGAGACCTTACGGACCTTTTGTTATGACCCTATTGACATTGCTATGCCTTAGCCTTACCATTTGCTCTTTGTGAGCACAAATTACCTCTTATTCATCTTTCCTTGGGACACAGACTAGCTTCCTCCAGGGGTGGATTGGGCCACCGGAAAAGTGTGAATGTTCCTGTTCGGACGTGCCCATGCCCCATCACTGGAATGGCTCACTATGCCTGCTGGCGTCGGCGGATTCACATGTCGGCCAGTGCCGGCTGCTGTGCTTTCCCGGGATATGCATTCCACTGTAGAATGCAAACCGTAAGCTGTCATCTGCTTCGGCTAGCAGACACTTCTGGGTGCCATTAGCAGGGAGCAGTGGTGCGCGGGGTAGAGGCAGCTGGGAAAGTCAGGCCAGGAGCTATCCCTGATTGCTGGGGCTGTACAGATATAGTTTAGCCCTGGGACAGGCTCCATTCCAAGCTGAACCCCAGTATCTCTGTGTTTGCCCTACGCACAGTATGATGGGGAGAGTGGCTGCTCTGGGCACGGGATTCTGCAGGTGACAGCCAATGTTCGGACCCTGTTTTAAGATGTGCGTTGTGCAGAACACATGCCAGCACTGGCTTCAATTGTGGCAGATATGGTAACCAGCCCTACCAGAATATTTCCTTCCCCCTTTGGCCCTCCAGAACATTCCCTACGTACGGCCCCAGGGACATACACTACCTACCCTACTACCCCCTGGTCCCAATGACATACACTACTAACTCTACCCACGCTCCATATGTGCCAGGGATACACATTACCCACCCTATTCCCTCCCCCGGCTCCAGAGACATACACTACCCACTTTACCCCTCTGGACCCAGAGATATACACTTCTCCACCAGCCCAAGGGGCATACACTACCCCTCTGGCCCCAGGGACATACAATACATAGACTACCCCTGGCGCCAGATACCTAAACTATCCCCTAACCACATTAATCCCTTGGCCCCCTAGACACAGTACTCCCTCAACCCAGGGACATACTGTCCAACATACCAACTCTGCAGACCCAGCAATATACACTGCACACCCTACCCCCAGCTCTAGAGACATACATTTACAGCCTGACAACCTTTCCTGCCTAAGTGACAGAAATTCTCAGCCCTGCACCCCAGACCTCCCCTTATGTAAGTTACATAGTTACATAGTCAGTGAGGTTGCAAAGAGGCAAAATGCCCATCGGGTTCAACCTGTATTCTGCGTTAATCTGTTCATATTATAAAGCACCTGCTGAAGTAATGGTTTAGTACCAATTGACAGCTATGATTCTTACCACTCCCAGATAATTTAATGTCAATATGTTAAATGCTATAGCCCTGGATACATTTACCAGTTAGAAATTTGTCCAATCCATTTTTAAATGCATGTACAGAGTCTGCCATTATTACCTTCTCCGGCAGGGAGTTACAAATCTTTATTGCCCTTGCCATGAAGAACCCTTTCCTACGTTGTGTATGGAATTTTCTCTCTTTTAGCCTCAGCGAGTGCCCACGATTCCTATACAGAGTTCTTTTAATAAGCAAATCCGCTGCTAGCTCTTTGTAATGACCCTTTACATATTTGAAGATATTAATAATGTCTCCTCTTAGACGCCTCTTTTCTAGTGTATACATATTTAACCTAGTAAACCTTTCCTCGTACTCCAGCGACTCTAACCCTTTAGTCCAGGGGTTGGGAACCTTTGGCCCTCCAGCTGCTGTTGAACTACACATACCAGCATGCCCTGCAACAGTTTTGCTGTTTGGCCATGCTAAGACTGTTGCAGGGCATGCTGGGATCTTTAGTTCAACAACAGCAGGAGGGCCACAGGTTCCCCACCCCTGCTTTAGTCAATTTAGTAGCTCTTCTTTGAACTCTTTCTAGCTCCCCGATACCTTTTTTATAATACGGTGCCCAGACATGAACACAATATTTCATATGCGGAATTACCAATGATTTGTACAGTGGCAGGATTACATCCTCGTCCCTTGTCTCAATGCCCCGTTTAATGCACGCAAGCACTTTAGTTGCCTTCTTTGCTGCAATTTGACATTGTGTACTGTTATTAAGCCTATTATCTATGAGCACCCCCAAATCGTTTTCCACCATAGTTACCCCTATATTTTCCCCATCTAGAGTGTAGGATGGATGTGTGTTTTTGTCCCAAAATGCATAACTGTGCATTTTTCTATATTGAACCTTATTTTCCATTTAGATACCCAGGTTTCCAGTTTAACTAAGTCATTCTGTAGAGACTCCACATCGCCTTCTGAATTAATTACCTTACACAGTTTAGTATCATCTGCAAAGATTGACACTGTGCTTTCCAGGCCTATTCCTAGATCATTGATAAATATAGTGAACAGCAGTGGGCCAAGAACGGACCCTTGTGGTATTCCGCTGACTACTGGTGCCCAGTTGGAAAACATCCCATTGACCACTACTCGTTGTACTCTGTTATCCAGCCAATTACTTATCCATGTACAAATAGTATGTATATCCTAGGCCAAGTTCCCTTAATTTGTTGAGCAGTTGATCAATTTGTTGATGAGGCACTGTATCAAAGGCTTTTGCAAAATCTAAATACACCATGGCCCTCATTGTTCGCTCGTTGCCGATTTTCTCTATATTGCGATTAGTCGCTTACTGCGCATGCGCATGGTTCGCAGAGCGCATGCGCTTAGTTATTTTACTCAAAAGTTAGGTATTTTACTCACGGCATTACAAGGATTTTTCTTCGTTCTGGTGATCGGAGTGTGATTGACAGGAAGTGGGTGTTTCTGGGCGGAAAACTGGACGTTTTATGGGTGTGTGTGAAAAAACGCTGCCGTTTCTGGGAAAAACGCGGGAGTGGCTGGAGAAACGGGGGAGTGTCTGGGCGAACGCTGGGTGTGTTTGTGACGTCAAACCAGGAACGAAACTAACTGAACTGATCGCAGTGGCAGAGTAAGTGTCGAGCTACTCAGAAACTGCTAAGAAATTTCTATTCGCAATTTTGCAAATCTTTCGTTCGCAATTCTGCTAAGCTAAGATACACTCCCAGTTGGCGGCGGCTTAGTGTGTGCAATGCTGCTAAAAGCAGCTAGCGAGCAAACAACTCGGACTGAGGGCCCATGTCCACTGCTTTTCCCTGGTCAAGATTCTCGCTCACTTCCTCGTAGAAGCTAATTAAGTTGGTTTGACATGATCTGTTCCTTACAAACCCATGCTGTCTTTTGCTAATAAACTTAGTAGACTGTAGTTGATCCTCTGTGCTATCCCTCAAAGTGCCTTCCAATATTTCACCCACTATAGAGGTTGAACTAACTGGTCTATAGTTTCCAGGATTATTTTTAGTTCCCTTTTTAAATAAAGGCACTACCTCAGCTATGCGCCAATCCTTTGGTACCATGCCTTACGTATTGAACTATGGAAAATCAAGTATAGGGGTTTTGCTAGCTGGGACCTAAGCTCCATAATAACCCTTGGATGAAAACCGTCTGGGCCTGGTGCTTTATTAATCATTACGTTGCTTAGTCTCTCCAGGACTACTTCCTCACTTAAACAAGTATCAAGCCAACAGTCGTTACCTTCACTGTTGTTATGCACTACTATCACCGACTCATCCTCCCTGGTGAATACTGAGGAAAAAAAATTGTTCAATACTTTTACTTTGTCATCATTTATCAAAGCTCCCAATTCATCTTTTAATGGGCCTATGTTCTCCTTCTTCAATCTTTTACTGTTTATAAAGTAGGTTTATAAAACTTTTGAGGATTGGTTTACTCTCTATAGTGATTTGCTTTTCATTTACAATTTCAGCTGCTCTTATTACTTTTTGCATCTTTTTTTTAAAACATATTTTATTATAGAACTGCATATGCAATATACAAAAATCATGAAAGTATCAGACCAAAAACCCAATCAGATACAAAGACAAACTGTGGGATACCAACATGACTAAAATAACATGGTAATAAGAATAATAATTGGGTGATTACACACAACAGAGGAAATGGGTGAATAGTACAACGCACAAAAATCATTTAACTTCCCTAGAAAGGAGGGTGGCCTTGCATCAAGGTCTCTAAATTATACCAGGATGTCAGGTGTATTGCGGCACGGAGAGTATCCTACCTACGTAAGGAGAAATTGTGTATATTTTTTGCATCTTTTATTGCATTCCTTGTAGTAACGGAATGACTCCTCCCCTCTATTAGATTTATTAGCCATTGCTACCTTGACCTCCTTATTAAGCCACATTGGTTTGTGTTTAGTACTCCTGCGTTTACTGCTCATGGGAATTAATTTGTGAATATTGCTTTCAAGCAACCCTTTTAAAGCATCCCACATTTCTGTTGTGTCCTTGCCATGAAGCAAAACTTCCCAGTCAGTCTCGTTTAATGCCCGTCTCAGCATATTGAAGTTAGCTTTTCTAAAGTTAAATGTTTTGGTTGCTCCCTTCTAGCTATGTTTCTTGAAACTGATGTTGAATGTGATCATATAGTGATCACTGTTTCCCAAGGTCTTCCAAACTTTAGTGTTTGATATAATGTCCACATTATTGATTATAACTAGGTCCAGAATAGTTTTACCTCTATATATACATAAAATATATAGCGCTATAAATGGTATAAGCAGACAGGTGTAAATGACAATAAAATTTATTGGACATAAACTATTCAATAAGTCAAAAGTAAAACACAATGTTAAAAAATGGAGCTATTCATAAAAAGTTGACATTAGCGACCTCTAAAAGAACCTGACTTGGGACATCCAGAACATCGGACAGTGGACTCTAAGCCTGGGATTCAACTTATGGTGTGCTATCCTGCTGTTGATCATCCACCTCTTCAATTCCCTTCACCTTTTGGCGTTGGAGTGTGTGCCATCTGAACCACCGCTAAGGGAACCATCCATCTTTAAAGAGTGGCAATTATTGTGGAACATCTTATCCCATGTAAAAAGGCTTTAACATCTTCCAGGTCCACTGACCACTGGACAATATTACACAGTCCCATAGGTCCTAATTTACCAGAGACTGGTTTCTATGAACTTTTTATGAATAGCTCCATTTTTTAACATTGTGTTTTACTTTTGACTTATTGAATAGTTTATGTCCAATAAATTTTATTGTCATTTACACCTGTCTGCTTATACCATTTATAGTGCTATATATTTTATGTATATATATATATGTTTTTAGTTGGATCGACTATCCATTTGTTGATATAGCTGCTCAGAGAACCGACTCACACTAAGCGCGTGGTTACCCACTTTCAGTGAGGTATCCCTAATTTTAGTTTTACCTCTAGTTTGGTCCTTCAATGTATTTAAAAACCTGCTGCTCCTAGTTTTTACACACGAACCGTTACTCCAGTTTATATCAGGATAGTTAAAGTCCCCTAACACTAAGATGTCCCCCATTCCCGCTGCTTTTTCAATTTCCTGTAAGAGTTGTTCCTCCTCATGTATGCTAATATCCGGTTGCTCGTAGCATGTGCCAATGACTAGTTTCTTTGCTTCAGTGCCCTCACTTGTCATCTCAACCCATAGCGACTTCACGTTATCTCCAGTCCCCTCGTAAATAATATCTATTAAGCATGGTTTAAGAGTAGAGATGAGCGGATTCGGTTCTCAGAGAACTGAAATCCACCGGACTCCACGTCACGAGCCCGGATCCGAGTCCGGCTCGGGATTTCCCGCCTGACTCGGTAACCAGAACGAGGCAAAACGTCATCATCCCGCTGTCGGATTCACGCGGGGTTTGGATTCCATATAAGGAGCCGCGGGTCCCCGCCATTTTTACTACGGCATTGGAGAATGTAGAGTGAGGACTTGTCTCCGTCCTCAGTGTCCTCAGTGCTAGTGTCTTGTGCTGCATCTGTCCAATTAGAGTGGTTGTGTCCTCTGCTGCCATATGTCCAGTGCTGCTGTATAATTCCAGTCCAGTGGTGCTGTGTTGTGCTGCATCAGTCCAGTGGTGGTGTCTTGTGCTGCATCAGTCCAATCACAGTGGTGGTGTCCTCTGCTGCCATATGTCCAGTGCTGCTGTATAAGTCCAGTCCAGTGGTGGTGTGTTGTGCTGCATCAGTCCAGTCACAGTGGTGGTGTCCTCTGCTGCCATATGTCCAGTGCTGCTGTATAAGTCCGGTCCATTGCAGTGGTGCTATGTTGTCTTGCATCAGTCCAGTAGCGGTGTCCCTGTGCTGCTGTATATGTCCAGTGATACTGCCGTATATGTCCAGTGATACTGCCGTATATGTCAATTGATACTGCCGTATACATCCAGCGGTACTGCTGTATAAATCCAGTGATCCTGCCTTATAATTCCACTGATCCTGCCCATTTTTACTACGGCATTGGAGAATGTAGAGTGAGGACTTGTCTCCGTCCTCAGTGTCCTCAGTGCTAGTGTCTTGTGCTGCATCTGTCCAATTAGAGTGGTTGTGTCCTCTGCTGCCATATGTCCAGTGCTGCTGTATAATTCCAGTCCAGTGGTGCTGTGTTGTGCTGCATCAGTCCAGTGGTGGTGTCTTGTGCTGCATCAGTCCAATCACAGTGGTGGTGTCCTCTGCTGCCATATGTCCAGTGCTGCTGTATAAGTCCAGTCCAGTGGTGGTGTGTTGTGCTGCATCAGTCCAGTCACAGTGGTGGTGTCCTCTGCTGCCATATGTCCAGTGCTGCTGTATAAGTCCGGTCCATTGCAGTGGTGCTATGTTGTCTTGCATCAGTCCAGTAGCGGTGTCCCTGTGCTGCTGTATATGTCCAGTGATACTGCCGTATATGTCCAGTGATACTGCCGTATATGTCAATTGATACTGCCGTATACATCCAGCGGTACTGCTGTATAAATCCAGTGATCCTGCCTTATAATTCCACTGATCCTGCCGTATAATTCCTGTGATCCTACCGTATAATTCCAGTGGTACTGGCGTATAAATCCAGGCCAGTGATACTGCCATATATCAGTGGCGTGCGGTGAGGTCAGTGGCTGGTGAGGCACTGCAGCCATAATGTCCGCCGAGTACTGCCAACGACCCATGCCACCGCGAAACAATGCCCGCTTCTGCCGCCATCCCTGATACCTGCTACCCCTGCCACTAATAGCCACCGCCCCCGCCAATAACTTACAAATTCGTCCACCATCAACTGCCCAGGCCCCCCGCCACTAATTCGCTTCTCAGTCCAAAAATTTGTGGTGAGCAGGCGGCTAATATATTGTACATTTTTATAAAATAATTATTTGTGTTTGGGACTGGGGAGGGAGTGGGAGGAGGACATGAATGCAATTTTGTTGTCCAGGGCTTCCATTAACTTCATAGCGCTGTGGGTGCGGTGCTATTAAGTTAATGAAACTCCTGGACAACAAAATAGCCAGCAGTGGGTGACAGAGAGAGGATGACGCCAGGTAGAAGATGACAGCAGTGGGTGAGAGGGAGAGGGTGACAGCAGGTGACATGGAGTGACACCAGGAAGACGGTGACAGCAGTCGGTGACAGGGAGAGGGTGACAGCGGGTGACAGGGAGTTGCGCCAGGGAGAGGGTGACAGCAGCAGGTGACAGGGAGTGACGCCAGGGAGTGGGTGACAGCAGCGGGTGACAGGGAGTGATGCCAGGGAGAGGGTGACAGCAGCAGGTGACAGGGAGTGATGCCAGGGAGAGGATGACAGCAGCGGGTGACGCCAAGACGAGGATGACAGCAGCGGGTGACGGGGAGTGACGCCAGGGAGAGGGTGACAGCAGCGGGTGACAGGTAGTGATGCCAGGGAGAGGGTGACAGCAGCAGGTGACAGGGAGTGACGCCAGGGAGACGGTGACAGCAGCGGGTGACAGGGAGTGACGCCAGGGAGAGGGTGACAGCAGCGGGTGACAAGGAGTGACGCCAGGGAGATGGTGACAGCAGCAGGTGACAGGGAGAGAGTGACAGCAGCGGGTTACAGGGAGTGACGCCAGGGAGAGGATGACAGCAGCGGGTTACAGGGAGTGACGCCAGGGAGAGGGTGACAGCAGTCGGTGACAGGGAGTGACGCCAGGGAGAGGATGACAGCAGCAGGTGACAGGGAGTGACGCCAAAGACATCTAGCGCACCACCCTCACTCAGAGCCCCCCCCCCCACATAGCTGTCCCTAACTCACACAGGACCTTCACCACGACAAACATAGCTGTCCTCCATCACTCAATTCCCCTCCCCTCAAACACACACAGTGTACCACCCTCGCTCATATCACAGATCCCCAGACACAGCTCCCCCCTCCACCTTCCCTCACCTCAAACACACAGATCTGCACCTCCCTCCACACTGGTATTCCCTCAGAATGCTTGCCTTACTGTTGCTGATCTGACTTCTGCTGTGGGGAAGATCAGCTTACAGGACCTAGGATCAGTGTCTCCATACTAGCGGCACAGTGTGGGCATAGCGGGAGCCACGAGTGCCGCTCCGCCTACACCACGCTTACAGTAACCGCTCACCAGGCTCGCTCCACAGGTGACCCGCCCCCTGCTTCCTCCCCCCGACACTGACAGCCGTGCGGGTACTGCGGCTGCAAGGCTCATTGCGGTCGGCCACATTTAGTCTAAAAATGTACTAGTTGACAGGGGGGTATGTTTCTTGGTGCTCCCCTCCCCGAATCGACCACTGACCAATCACTTCTGACTAAGTGACAGGGGCGTGCTTTCATATGGGCTGAAAGCACGCCCCTGTCAAAGCGGCACTTGTACTAGGTGCCGCTTACAGGGCTTTTTCAGTGGGTTTTTGATACCCAATGCTTGGCCCCGCCCCCCGCTTCCGGCCCTTTCACACCAACAGCGGGAGGCACCGCGGAAACACTTTAAAAACAGCTTTTTCCAAAGATCATAATGATTAAAATATTAGAAAGGCTAAAACTGATACTTATGACACAGAACATGTGTCAGAAATATCTCTTTGTATTATTTTAATCATTAAGGACAGGGGAGGCACTGCCTCCCCTGACTGCACGTCCCTGCCGTATATGTCCATTGATACTACTGATTATGTCCAGCGCAGAGGCGGAACTACCGCCAGTGCAACCAGTGCGTTGCACTGGGGCCCGCCTCTGTCCAGGGGCCCAAAGCATGTAATGAGTCAAACTGACTCATTACATGCCGCTGTGTGCTGCGGGCAACCACTGGCCGCAGCACACAGCCGCCCAGAGAGGAGAGGAGCGCACTGCACGGGGGAGAAGGAGGAGGAGGGAGCTGGAGGAGGGAGGTGGAGGAGGGAGCCGCAGCAGCGTTTTGTTACTGGTTGAGGCGCTGCTGCCCCTCTGCTTCACTATATGCTGTCTTCCGAGAACAGCCTATAGGGAAGCAGAGGGGCAGCCGCAGCAGCGCCTCAACCAATAACACAGCGCTGCCGCGACTACCCTATTCCACCTCCCTCCTCCTCCTTCTCTCCTGCCCGGGAATCGTGACCAGAAGCTGCACCGAGGAGCCTGAACCAGCGGAGAGGGTAAGTATAATTCTTTCTTTCTCTTTCTTTCTTTCTTTCTTTCTTTCTTTCTTTCTTTCTTTCTTTCTTTCTTTCTTTCTTTCTTTCTTTCTTTCTTTCTTTCGACTGTCTGCCGCAATGTGTAAAAAGGGGGAATCTGCCTGCCGCAATGTGTAAAAATGGGGAATCTGCCTGCCGCAATGTGTAAAAATGGGGAATCTGCTTGCCGCAATGTGTAAAAATGGGGAATCTGCCTGCCACAACGTGTAAAAAGGGGGAATCTGCTTGCCGCAATGTGTAAAAAGGGGGAATCTGCCTTCCGCAATGTGTAAAAATGGGGAATCTGCTTGACGCAATGTGTAAACGGGGAATCTGCATGTCGCAATGTGTAAAAATGGGGAATCTGCCTGCCACAACGTGTAAAAAGGGGGAATCTGCCTGCCGCAATGTGTAAAAATGGGGAATCTGCTTGACGCAATGTGTAAACAGGGGGAATCTGCCTGCCGCAATGTGTAAAAAGGGGGAATCTGCCTGCCACAATGTGTAAAAAGGGGAATCTGCCTGCCACAATGTGTAAAAAGGGGAATCTGCCTGATGTAATGTGTAAAAAGGGGGACTCTGTCTGGTGTAATGTGTAACAAGGGCACGCTGTCTGCCGTTATGTGTAAAAAGGGGACGCTGTCTGCCACTATGTGTAACAAGGGCACGCTGTCTGCCGCTATGTGTAAAAAGGGGACACTGTCTGCCGTTATGTGTAAAAAGTGCACGCTGTCTGCCGTAATGTGTAAAAAGAGGAATCTGTCCACCGTAAGGTGTAAAAGGGTCTCTACCTGGTTTAGTGGTGCTACTGTGCGGCGTAATTTGAATAATGGAGACTACTGTGCACCGTTTTATGAATTGGTATTATTTTGTGGCCACACCCCTTCCCCACGCCACTATGTATTGCGCACTGCCCCTGTTTTGCATGCAGGGGTGGGGCTCCGATGCCGTTTCTTGCACACAGTGCTAAAATGTCTAGTTACGGCACTGTTGCTAGGTATCCATTTCTCTGGCCCTGAGCAGGTCCCCCTCACCAGATCCTCTCCAGGGGTGAGGGGGTGGACTTGGATGGGATGGGGGCAAAGCATTTTGTCGCACCTGGGCCCACCGCTCGCCAGTTCCGCCACTGGTCCAGCGGTACTGTCATATAAATCCAATGATCCTGCCGTATAATTCCAGTGATCGAAAAATTGCGAGCCACTTTCGACATTCAGCCACTGTATGCCACTACTAGATGGGCCATGTGATTGTGTCGATTAGCTTAGTCATACAGCAACCTCGGTGCACTTCTTTTTCTTCTTTGCATCATGTGCTGTTTGGGGACTGGTTTTTTAAAGTGCAATCCTGTCTGACACTGCAGTGCCACTCCTAGATGGGCCAATTTTTTGTGTCGCTTAGCTTAGTCATACAGCTACCTCATTGCACCTCTTTTTCTTCTTTGCATGATGTGCTGTTTGGGGCCTATTTTTTAAATCTGCCATCCTGTCTGCCACTGCAGTGCCACTCCTAGATGGGCCAGGTGTTTGTGCCGCACAATTGTGTCGCTTAGCTTAGTCATACAGCAACCTCATTGCAATTCTTTTTCTTCTTTGCATGATGTGCTGTTTGGGGCCTATTTTATAAATCTGCCATCCTGTCTGTCACTGCAGTGCCACTCCTAGATGGGCTAGGTGTTTGTGCCGCCCACTTGTGTCGCTTAGCTTAGTCATACAGCTTCCTCGGTGCAACCTTTTGGTCTAAAAACAATATTGTGAGGTGTGAGATGTTCAGAATAGACTGGAAATGAGTGGAAATGAATGTTATTGAGGTTAATAATACTGTAGGATCAAAATTACCCCCAAATTCTGTGATTTTACCCATTTTTATGTTTTTTTAAAAAAATCATCCAGATCCAAAACCAAAACACGAAAGGGTGGTTTTGGCAAAACCAATCCAAAAACAAAACACGAGCGGGGAATTAGTACCAAAACACGAAAAGTGCCCGCCGCACATCTCTATTTAAGAGATGGTTTATCGAAGAGACATACCCCTCCTCCCCTTTTGGTAGCCCTATCCCTCCTAAAAAGAGAATATCCCTCCAAAAACGCAACCCAGTTGTGAGAGTCGTCCCACCATGTTTCCGTAATACCTATAATATTGTACTGAGACTTTAATACCAGCCATTCCAATTCCCCCATTTTACCTGATTGGCTTCTTGCATTTGCAAGCATACATTTTAACTTAGTATTTCCCTTGACGGTTTGTTTTAATGGTATCTTATCTATATTTACAAGTGCCTTTCTAGAATTACTCTTACCAACTGTTAATCTCCTCCCTCCCTTTCCACCCCATAATACGTCTTCCTGACTACTATCACTATTTGACCTAATAAGACTTTCTATACCCCTCCCCCTGATGATAGTATCTTCCCTTATGCTATGGACACCATTTTCTATATACCGTATTGTTGTGCAATAATCATCAGTAGGTAATAAATTGGGAATATCTTGGGCAATACCTGTGTCAGTAATTCCGGTGTCAATACCCATGCAGATACCCTTGACCTTGCTGGCTGATCTTTCACTCCCCCCTTCTCCTCCCCCAAATTTTTCACTACCCCCATCCTTACTGTTCTCTCTGTTTGTCCCGTAACTTCTAGCTAAACCCTCCCCCCAGGCTCATATTGGAGGCCATACTCAGATGGATGATCTACACCTAGCATGGGGCTTGTGAAAGTTCCAATAGTGTGACAAATGAAGGCATCTAAAGACGCACAATGCATTATTGCAGCATCTGTAGACACTGAAAGTGGGCATCTCAGTCCTTGCACATATGCATTCACACCGGGATGTAGCTGCATTACCATAAAGTTGCAGACACAACTGCAGCAAAAGATGCAAGAAAGGCCACAGCTGCGTCCAACTCATAACCAAGCCCTATGAAGAGGGGTCCCACATACCCCTCAACAGACCCCAGACCGTCAAAAGATTCCATCCCCTTTAGGTCTGCTTCCATAAATTTCACAGGCAGATTTTCCATCCCAATCCATTCCTGCACATATACTGTATACTGTAATAATGTTATTTTCTGTACTTACTATAAGGAAGCAGGTGCCAATTAAAGCAGCTTTCAGCTTTACATCAAGGTCTAAAGGAAATTCTATACCAAAGTTATCAGCATTGGTAAAAACGGCATTAACAAATCCTGACCAGTATTTGGAAATCTTCCCAATTATTGATTTTTCATTTAGTGTTTTCACCTGCAAAAAAACAATAGAAAAGGTGTAAAAGTTAATCATTAGCTTCCTGATTCTTGTAACAGCAAAACACATTCAATAATGCAGGCGCGTCCTTATTATAAATGTGATGAATGTATTTAGCATAATTAATAGAGAATTAATATCAACATAAACCACAGCAAATGGTAAAACCCTGCAGCTCCTGGCAGGGGATGTTCACCAGCCATTCTCATAGTTTACAGTGTGGTCACTGTGGATTTTTTCTGCTTTTTATAGAATTTGAACAAGGTGGTTAAAAAAAAAGTGGAAGATAATTTTGTTTTAACTCATTACATTATGGGGGTCATTCCGAGTTTATAGCTAGCTGAATTTGTTTGCAGCGCAGCGATCAGGCTAAAAAACGGAAGTTCTGTGCATGCGGCGCAATGCGCATGCGCGATGTACGGGCACAACGAACGATGCAGATTTGCACAGGGTCTAGCGATGCATTTCAGTCGCATTGGTTGCCACAGAGTTATTTACATGAAGCGGGCGTTTCCGGGTGGCAACTGACCGTTTTCAGGGAGTGTTCGGAAAAACACAGGCATGCCAGGGAATACGCAGGCGTGGCTGGGCGAACGCTGGGTGGGTGTGTGACGTAAAATCCGGAAGTGAATAGTCTGAAGTGATCGCAAGCGCTGAGTAGGTTTTGAGCTACTCTGAAACTACACAAATTTTTTTTGCAGGCGCTCTGCGATAAAAACGTTTGCACTTCTGCTAAACTAAAATGCACTCCCAGTGGGCGGCGGCAAAGCGTTTGCACAGCTGCTAAAAACTGCTAGCGAGCGATCAACTCGGAATGACCCCCAATGACAGATGAAGACAAGAAAGAAGTTTTAATTTTTTTTATTTTTTGTTAATCAGTGGTTTGGGAAAATGTTTTAATTTTCTACAATTATGTCCGCTTTTTTATTTACTGACTTTTAATACATGTTTTATAAAAGGAATGGGTCTTATGGACTACAGTTCATTACAATTGGACCACTGAGCTTTCAAATATGTCCCAGTCCCAGATGCATCTCTCCCTGGGGGTTGGTATCCCTTGGAGGAGAAGGCATACCGGTTTATTCGCAGCACCCATCCCTTAGAAGCTCCAGCATAGGGCTGGTTGCACACTAGCATGGGGTTCCTGTACTTGTGGTCTTCCTGTTTAGTAGAAACCAGCCTAGGTTGTCTAGTGCTGGTTAAGGGATGTACATTGCCCCATTTTCTAATTATTATTTTTACAGAAACTACATACTAAAGTGTTAGGTTTCATTCAGATGTAATTTAGGTTAGAATGCGGTTTCTCTTAAAAACCGTCAGTTTGAGTTTCTACAGACATTGTATACTGCGATTTGTGTCATAACAGTTTGGAAACTGCACCGTTAATTACAATTTAAGTTTTAGGCAAAATTAGAGTGCCCCCAATGTAGAGTCTTCTTTTTCTCTCCAGACAAAATTAGAGGGTATATAAGGGGTTATTCAGGTTTATTAGCAAACCAAAAAAGCACACTAATGTCCAAAACCATGGTCCTAATTCAGATCTGATCGCAGCAGCAAATTTGTTAACTAATGGGCAAAACCATGTGCACTGCAGGGGGGGGGGGGGGGGTAGATGTAACAAGTGCATATGTAACATGTGCAGAGGGATTTGGATTTGAGTGGATTATATTGTTTTTGTGCAAAGTAAATGCTGGCTGCTTTATTTTAAACTACAATTTAGAATTCAGTTTGAACACACTCCGCCCCAAATCTAAATCTCTCTGCATGTGTTACATCTGCCCCACCTGCAGTACAACATGGTTTTGCCCATTACTGTGCTTTTTAGTTTGCTAACAAACCTGAATAAGGCCATATTCCCACATTTACCATTTTGTTTTGGCAAGTTGTGACTAGCTGTTTTTTCCTTGGAAGGAATGCAATAGATAATACACATTGAAAACGGTGGAAACTCTTGCGTAAGGGCAAAGTCCTACCATATACTGAAATACACTGATGCTGTATTGTCACAACTGAGGGCTGGTGCTGACCAGGGGAAGCCTCAATTGTAGGGGCTGAGGTATATGTGAACCTGGGAGGCAGTACAGAGTTCTTAGACATGCAGGGAACCTTTACCACAGATGCCCGAAGGCGTGACCACGACAACTTTGTAAAAGTTTGAAAAGTTTATTAAACACAGTTCACAGTTTAAGGAAGACAAGGGTGCTCAGCAATATGGAATTGAAGAATGATATTAGCACTATATAGTCTTGGAAGACCTGGAGATAAGTCCAGATAAACAGCTAACTGCTGTATAGATGGTATGCGTGGGAAATGTTCAGCAAATGACACACTGGAAGCTGGAGATTCTGATGAAGTGCTAAATGAGGTGAGCACTTGTGAACTGCCAGGAAATGCCGGATAGAACCGACACAGGTGGTGAGCTGTGAAATGGTGTCAAATACCAGTGTAATGGAAGATCAGATGCAGAAACACTGGTGATGCTAGAGATCGATGACAGAGCACCGATGGTGACTGGAGATCGATGGCGGAACACCAATGGTGACTGGAGATCGATGGCAGAACACCGATGGTGACTGGAGATCGATGGCGGAACACCGATGGAGACTGGAGATCAATGACGGAACACCGATGGTTACTGGAGATCGATGACGGAACACCGATGGTTACTGGAGATCGACGACGGAACACCGATGGTTACTGGAGATCGATGATGGAACACCGATGGTTACTGGCAGGGCAGAGCACCGCTGGAAGCTGGAAGCCGGTGTCGGGTAACTGCCAGTCACAGGGTGCAATGATGAGACACTGCAGAGTCAGGCTGTACTGCAGAGAAAGTCCATGGGAGAACTGCACACTGGAATCACTGAAGACAATTGAAGCACTGACATCTTTCCACCCCAGGAACAGGATATTTATACCTGCTGGGAAGCAGGGATTGGCTGGCTGATTAAGCAGAGTCTAGAGTGCAGCTGCTGGATAATTAGGCTGAGACCAGAGTGCAGCAGATAGGCTGAAAGGTAACATGTGACTAGGAAAACATGGCTGCCCCCATGTTAGCTTTTGGAGGGAAAGATTGTTTGTAACTTGAATGTGAGCTTTAACCATGAAGCTGCCAGAATTACAGTAAAGAGATTTGAGACAATGAGATGCAGTGTGCTGCACACAGACAGTGCAGATGGAATCCAGGCTTGGAACGCTGGGACAGTCTCAGGAGGCATTTGGAAGGTAAATACTGATAAGGAATTACCTGGATCGTGACATGTATACTATAATTACTTACCTGTTCTAAAGAAAATTCTAGTATTGCTTCATTCGGGGACTATGTCCTTTCCACTATCTGACTCTCAGTCTCAAGCTTCCACCTTGCCTCCATTACTGTTCTCACATCATGGCACAAGTGTCCCTTTCCTCACTTATACCATCAATACAGGCATGTTATTGCATTAAACAAGGTCAAGTCATCTGCTGATTCATCAGTTGTGAACATACAATTAAGTAAATAAAAAATTGTTCGGTCACAAAAGTGAATACATCAGGGGCATACTGGAGATGGATACTGAATACTGTAAGGTCTTTATACCCTACTCAAACTTAATTTAAAAACAGCTTTCAGATGAAAATGCACAAACATTCATTATAGAAATCATAAATATGTGGCTTTGCACAGGGCCGAAGTAAGCCTTTGGGGGCCCCGTTGCACTAAATCAAATCAATATATGGTACTATGACCATCCTTTTCCTTCAAAACAGCATCAATTCTTCGAGGTACACTTGCAGACAGTTTTTGAGGGTACTCGTCAGGGAGGTTGTTCCACACATTTTGGAGAACTAATCACAGATCTTCTGTGGATGTAGGCTTGCTTAAATAATTCTGTCTCTTCATGTAATCCCAGACAGACTTGATGTTGAGATCAGACTTTGTGGTGGCCATATCATCACTTCCAGTACTTCTTGTTCTTCTTTGCGCTGAAGATAGTTCTTAATGACATTGCCTGTATGTTTGGGGCCGTTGCCCTGCTGCAGAATAAATTTGAAGCCAAACAGACGCCTCCCCATGTTATTGCAAGATGGATAAGTACCTGCGTGTATTTCTCAGCATTGAGGACACCATTAATCCTGACCAAATCCCCAACTCCATTTGCTGGAATGCAGCCCCCAACTTGCAGGGAACCTCCACCATGCTTCACTGTTACCTGCAGACACTCATTATTGTACGGCTCTCCAGCCCTTCAGCAAACAATCTGCCTTCTGTTACAGCCAAATATTTCAAATTTTGACAGCTGCCTTTTTCCTGCACCCCAGTTCCTTTGTTTTTGTGCATAGTTGAGTAGCTTGGCCTTGTTTCCACATCAAAGGTATGGCTTTTTTGCCGCAATTCTTTCATGAAGACCACTTCTGGCCAGACTTCTCCAAACAGTAGTTGGGTGTACCTGGGTCCCACTGGTTTCTGCCAGTTCAGAGCTGATGGCACTGCTTGACATTTTCCGATTTCGAAGGGAAGAAAGCACGATGTGTCTTTCAACTGATGCACTAAGTTTTCTTGGTTGACCACTGCATCCACGATCCTCAATGTTGCCAGTTTCTTTGTACGTCTTCAAAAGAGATTGAACAGCACATCCAGAAACCCCCGTCTGCTTTGAAATCTTTGCCTGGTAGAGACCTTGCTGCTGCAGTATACCTACCTTGTGTATTGTTGATGTGCTCAGTCTTGCCATGATGTATGATACTGTTTTCCACAACCTTAGAATTTGGCTGTTCCTCACCCAGTTTTAATCCTCCTACACAGCTGTTTCTGTATCATTTAATGACTGTGTTTCAACCTACATATGAAAATGATGATCATTTTCACCTGTTTGGTATAATTGATTAATCGTACACCTGACTAAAATCTTACAAAATCTCCAACTTTGTGCAAGTGTACCTAGAAGAATTGATGCTGTTTTGAAGGTAAAGGGTGGTCACACCAAATATTCATTTGATTTAGATTTTTCTTCTGTACATTCACTTTGCATTTTGTTAATTGATAAAAATAAACTATGAACACTTCTATTTTTTTTTAATTCTTACTTTGCATCCTTTTTTTACACTTGCTTAAAACTTTTGCACAGTATTATATGTTACATTATACTGCACGGGCCTATGTTCAGTGTCATTATTAATCTTGTACTTTACCATGTATTAGCAGCATTTGCATATAATGTTTATCCTTTGGCGCTGCGAAACACTTGAGGCACCTTATAAATAATATGTAATAATAATAATAATAATCCAAGCTTCTGTGGAGGCTGGGCACACTGCTTCTGGAGTCTGGCACATCCCTAACTATAGGCCCCTATCGCTGCATTTGTCCAGTAGGCCCATGATGCCCCAGTCCAACACTGAGTACGGGACTATGGAGCAGTGTAAATGCATTTTCTGGCGTAATGAATAATGTTTCACCATTATTCATTATTCAGACCACCATCTGGTGGTCTGACAGATGAGGAGAGGTGGTGAAAAAGTGCTCATTTTGATGGGCCACTCACCCCACCCAATTCTTAATCTAGAAAAGCAGAATCACACTCTGGGGCTAGTTTTCTATTTTATTGTATCTGATTTCTTACTACAGCCTTCTGCTTTGGATGCATTTTAATAATAAATTATAATAAAAGCTAAGTTTTAGTTGTATTTGTGTAAGGTGACTCTCCCAACAAAGAGAGTACTCTCATGGGTGCACCTCCAACATCTTAACTTCTCACCCTCTTGTGGGTATCATTGTTGATTTATTTTGGATTTGACCTACCCTCATCTTTATTTCTAAATCCCATGCTCCGGTTATTCCCTCTCTCTCTTTACCTTGGTTTGACAGACGAGTCTGGATTTGGCTGATGCCAAAAGAATCTCTCCTGCTGAAATGCACACTGCCGAGTGTAAAGTTTAGTGGATGGGGAGTGAAGATCTGGTGCTGTTTTTCATGGCTTGGCCTGGGCCCCTTAGTGCCAGTGAGAGGAAATCTTAATGTGACAGCATACTGTGCTAACAGATTGGGGAAGGTCCATTCCTGCTTCAGCATGGCAATGCCCCCATGCACAAATGGCATAAAAAATGGTTTACCAAGTTTAGCGCAGGTCTAGTACTTATACTAGTATTCAAAAAACCCTGACCCCAACCTAATCGAACAGCTTTGCAATGAATTGGGACACAGATGGTAAAATAAGCCTAGTTGTCCAACATCAGTGCCTTCAGATCTGGTGTTTGAATGGGTGCAAGTCCCTGTAGACATGATCCAACATCTAGTGGAAAAAATATGGCATCATAGGGTTTCCAACTCCATATTAATACATACAGTTTTGGAATGAAATGTTTAATACATATGAATGTTATGTGGTGATCCACATACTTTTGACCAGGTTGTATAATTGGCAACAATAAAAAAATTTCAAACAATAAAAAAGTTGGGAGTAATTATAAATATTTGTAACTTATCCTTATGATATAATCTATTTTTTTTAAATTAAGGTGTGCAGTCCAAGCCTCCTTTCCCCCTCCTTTCCTTCTGTTATAATTCCTGATGTACGTTAATGCCTCTTATCCCTACACTATAGTGGGTGTGTCTTTCCATAGAACATATCCTATATAGTAATACTGTAGCAAGACATTACAAGACCAGTGCATTTTACTCCTACATCAATATAATATGTAGAGATGTGCACTTGAAATTTTTCGGGTTTTGTGTTTTGGTTTTGGGTTCGGTTCCGCGGCCGTGTTTTGGGTTCGACCGCGTTTTGGCAAAACCTCACCGAATTTTTTTTGTCGGATTCGGGTGTGTTTTGGATTCGGGTGTTTTTTTCAAAAAACCCTAAAAAACAGCTTAAATCATAGAATTTGGGGGTCATTTTGATCCCAAAGTATTATTAACCTCAAAAACCATAATTTCCACTCATTAACAGTCTATTCTGAATACCTCACACCTCACAATATTATTTTTAGTCCTAAAATTTGCACCGAGGTAGCTGTGTGAGTAAGATAAGCGACCCTAGTGGCCGACACAAACACCGGGCCCATCTAGGAGTGTCACTGCAGTGTCACGCAGGATGGCCCTTCCAAAAAACACTCCCCAAACAGCACATGACGCAAAGAAAAAAAAGAGGCGCAATGAGGTAGCTGTGTGAGTAAGATAAGCGACCCTAGTGGCCGACACAAACACCGGGCCCATCTAGGAGTGGCACTGCAGTGACACGCAGGATGGCCCTTCCAAAAAACACTCCCCAAACAGCACATGACGCAAAGAAAAATTAAAGAAAAAAGAGGTGCAAGATGGAATTGTCCTGGGGCCCTCCCACCCACCCTTATGTTGTATAAACAGGACATGCACACTTTAACCAACCCATCATTTCAGTGACAGGGTCTGCCACACGACTGTGACTGAAATGACGGGTTGGTTTGGACCCCCACCGAAAAAGAAGCAATTAATCTCTCCTTGCACAAACTGGCTCTACAGAGGCAAGATGTCCACCTTATCATCATCCTCCGATATATCACCGTGTACATCCCGCTCCTCACAGATTATCAATTCGTCCCCACTGGAATCCACCATCTCAGCTCCCTGTGTACTTTGTGGAGGCAATTGCTGCTGGTCAATGTCTCCACGGAGGAATTGATTATAATTCATTTTAATGAACATTATCTTCTCCACATTTTCTGGAAGTAACCTCGTACGCCGATTGCTGACAAGGTGAGCGGCGGCACTAAACACTCTTTCGGAGTACACACTTGTGGGAGGGCAACTTAGGTAGAATAAAGCCAGTTTGTGCAAGGGCCTCCAAATTGCCTCTTTTTCCTGCCAGTATAAGTACGGACTGTCTGACGTGCCTACTTGGATGCGGTCACTCATATAATCCTCCACCATTCTTTCAATGGTGAGAGAATCATATGCAGTGACAGTAGACGACATGTCCGTAATCGTTGTCAGGTCCTTCAGTCCGGACCAGATGTCAGCATCAGCAGTCGCTCCAGACTGCCCTGCATCACCGCCAGCGGGTGGGCTCGGAATTCTGAGCCTTTTCCTCGCACCCCCAGTTGCGGGAGAATGTGAAGGAGGAGATGTTGACAGGTCGCGTTCCGCTTGACTTGACAATTTTGTCACCAGCAGGTCTTTGAACCCCAGCAGACTTGTGTCTGCCGGAAAGAGAGATCCAAGGTAGGTTTTAAATCTAGGATCGAGCACGGTGGCCAAAATGTAGTGCTCTGATTTCAACAGATTGACCACCCGTGAATCCTTGTTAAGCGAATTAAGGGCTCCATCCACAAGTCCCACATGCCTAGCGGAATCGCTCCCTTTTAGCTCCTCCTTCAATGCCTCCAGCTTCTTCTGCAAAAGCCTGATGAGGGGAATGACCTGACTCAGGCTGGCAGTGTCTGAACTGACTTCACGTGTGGCAAGTTCAAAAGGTTGCAGAACCTTGCAAAACGTTGAAATCATTCTCCACTGCGCTTGAGACAGGTACATTCCACCTCCTATATCGTGCTCAATTGTATAGGCTTGAATGGCCTTTTGCTGCTCCTCCAACCTCTGCAGCATATATAGGGTTGAATTCCACCTCGTTACCACTTCTTGCTTCAGATGATGGCAGGGCAGGTTCAGGCGTTTTTGGTGGTACTCCAGTCTTCTGTACGTGGTGCCTGTACGCCGAAAGTGTCCCGCAATTCTTCTGGCCACCGACAGCATCTCTTGCACGCCCCTGTCGTTTTTTAAAAAATTCTGCACCACCAAATTCGAGGTATGTGCAAAACATGGGACGTGCTGGAATTTGCCCATATTTAATGCACACACAATATTGCTGGCGTTGTCCGATGCCACAAATCCACAGGAGAGTCCAATTGGGGTAAGCCATTCCGCGATGATCTTCCTCAGTTGCCGTAAGAGGTTTTCAGCTGTGTGCATATTCTGGAAACCGGTGATACAAAGCGTAGCCTGCCTAGGAAAGAGTTGGCGTTTGCGAGATGCTGCTACTGGTGCCGCCGCTGCTGTTCTTGCGGCGGGCGTCCATACATCTACCCAGTGGGCTGTCACAGTCATATAGTCCTGACCCTGCCCTGCTCCACTTGTCCACATGTCCGTGGTTAAGTGGACATTGGGTACAACTGCATTTTTTAGGACACTGGTGAGTCTTTTTCTGACGTCCGTGTACATTCTCGGTATCGCCTGCCTAGAGAAGTGGAACCTAGATGGTATTTGGTAACGGGGGCACACTACCTCAACAAATTGTCTAGTTCCCTGTGAACTAACGGAGGATACCGGACGCACGTCTAACACCAACATAGTTGTCAAGGCCTCAGTTATCCGCTTTGCAACAGGATGACTGCTGTGATATTTCATCTTCCTCGCAAAGGACTGTTGGACAGTCAATTGCTTGGTGGAAGTAGTAAAAGTGGGCTTACGACTTCCCCTCTGGGATGACCATCGACTCCCAGCAGCAACAACAGCAGCGCCAGCAGCAGTAGGCGTTACACGCAAGGATGCATCGGAGGAATCCCAGGCAGGAGAGGACTCGTCAGAATTGCCAGTGACATGGCCTGCAGGACTATTGGCATTCCTGGGGAAGGAGGAAATTGACACTAAGGGAGTTGGTGGGGTGGTTTGCGTGAGCTTGGTTACAAGAGGAAGGGATTTACTGGTCAGTGGACTGCTTCCGCTGTCGCCCAAAGTTTTTGAACTTGTCACTGACTTATTATGAATGCGCTGCAGGTGACGTATAAGGGAGGATGTTCCGAGGTGGTTAACGTCCTTACCCCTACTTATTACAGCTTGACAAAGGCAACACACGGCTTGACAAATGTTGTCCGCATTTCTGGTGAAATACTTCCACACCGAAGAGCTGATTTTTTTGGTATTTTCACCAGGCATGTCAACGGCCCTATTCCTCCCACGGACAACAGGTGTCTCCCCGGGTGCCTGACTTAAACAAACCACCTCACCATCAGAATCCTCCTTGTCAATTTCCTCCCCAGCGCCAGCAACACCCATATCCTCCTCATCCTGGTGTACTTCAACACTGACATCTTCAATCTGACTATCAGGAACTGGACTGCGGGTGCTCCTTCCAGCACTTGCAGGGGGCGTGCAAATGGTGGAAGGCGCATGCTCTTCACGTCCAGTGTTGGGAAGGTCAGGCATCGCAACCGACACAATTGGACTCTCCTTGTGGATTTGGGATTTCGAAGAACGCACAGTTCTTTGCGGTGCTTTTGCCAGCTTGAGTCTTTTCAGTTTTCTAGCGAGAGGCTGAGTGCTTCCATCCTCATGTGAAGCTGAACCATTAGTCATGAACATAGGCCAGGGCCTCAGCCGTTCCTTGCCACTCCGTGTGGTAAATGGCATATTGGCAAGTTTACGCTTCTCCTCCGACAATTTTATTTTAGATTTTGGAGTCCTTTTTTTACTGATATTTGGTGTTTTGGATTTTACATGCTCTGTACTATGACATTGGGCATCGGCCTTGGCAGACGACGTTGCTGGCATTTCATCGTCTCGGCCATGACTAGTGGCAGCAGCTTCAGCACGAGGTGGAAGTGGATCTTGATCTTTCCCTAATTTTGGAACCTCAACATTTTTGTTCTCCATATTTTAATAGGCACAACTAAAAGGCACCTCAGGTAAACAATGGAGATGGATGGATACTAGTATACTTATGGATGGACGAGCGACTGCCGACACAGAGGTAGCTACAGCCGTGGACTACCGTACTGTGTCTGCTGCTAATATAGACTGGATGATAATGAGATGAAATCAATATATATATATATATAATATCACTAGTACTGCAGCCGGACAGGTATATATATTTATTATGTAATGACTGATGACGGACCTGCTGGACACTGTCAGCTCAGCAGCACCGCAGACTGCTACAGTAAGCTACTATAGTAGTATGTATAAAGAAGAAAGAAAAAAAAACCACGGGTAGATGGTATACAATTATGGATGGACGAGCGACTGCCGACACAGAGGTAGCTACAGCCGTGGACTACCGTACTGTGTCTGCTGCTAATATAGACTGGATGATAATGAGATGAAATCAATATATATATATATAATATCACTAGTACTGCAGCCGGACAGGTATATATATTTATTATGTAATGACTGATGACGGACCTGCTGGACACTGTCAGCTCAGCAGCACCGCAGACTGCTACAGTAAGCTACTATAGTAGTATGTATAAAGAAGAAAGAAAAAAAAAAACCACGGGTAGGTGGTATACAATTATGGATGGACCAGCGACTGCCGACACAGAGGTAGCTACAGCCGTGGACTACCATACTGTGTCTGCTGCTAATATAGACTGGATGATAATGAGATGAAATCAATATATATATATATATATAATATCACTAGTACTGCAGCCGGACAGGTATATATATTTATTATGTAATGACTGATGACGGACCTGCTGGACACTGTCAGCTCAGCAGCACCGCAGACTGCTACAGTAAGCTACTATAGTAGTATGTATAAAGAAGAAAGAAAAAAAAAAAACACGGGTAGGTGGTATACAATTATGGATGGACCAGCGACTGCCGACGCAGAGGTAGCTACAGCCGTGGACTACCGTACTGTGTCTGCTGCTAATATAGACTGGATGATAATGAGATGAAATCAATATATATATATATATAATATCACTAGTACTGCAGCCGGACAGGTATATATATTTATTATGTAATGACTGATGACGGACCTGCTGGACACTGTCAGCTCAGCAGCACCGCAGACTGCTACAGTAAGCTACTATAGTAGTATGTATAAAGAAGAAAGAAAAAAAAAAACCACGGGTAGGTGGTATACAATTATGGATGGACCAGCGACTGCCGACACAGAGGTAGCTACAGCCGTGGACTACCGTACTGTGTCTGCTGCTAATATAGACTGGATGATAATGAGATGAAATCAATATATATATATATAATATCACTAGTACTGCAGCCGGACAGGTATATATATTTATTATGTAATGACTGATGACGGACCTGCTGGACACTGTCAGCTCAGCAGCACCGCAGACTGCTACAGTAAGCTACTATAGTAGTATGTATAAAGAAGAAAAAAAAAAAAACCACGGGTAGGTGGTATACAATATTATATATATATTATATACAATTATATATATATATATATATATATATATATATTAAACTGGTGGTGACTGGTGGTCAGGTCACTGGTCACACTATCAGCAACTTGCAAGTAGTACTCCTAAGCAGACAATCACAATATATATTATACTGGTGGTCAGTGTGGTCACAATGGCAGTGTGGCACTCTGGCAGCAAAAGTGTGCACTGTACGTTATATGTACTCCTGAGTCCTGCTCTCAGACTCTAACTGCTCCCCACTGTCAGTGTCTCCCCCACAAGTCAGATAATATACAGTCACACTATCTATCACTTCACAAGTAACTAGTACTCCTCCTAATGCTCCCCAAAATTACTACTGTGTCTCTCTCTACTGTCTCACTCTCTTCTCTATAAACGGAGAGGACGCCAGCCACGTCCTCTCCCTATGAATCTCAATGCACGTGTGAAAATGGCGGCGACGCGCGGCTCCTTATATAGAATCCGAGTCTCGCGATAGAATCCGAGCCTCGCGAGAATCCGACAGCGGGATGATGACGTTCGGGCGCGCTCGGGTTAACCGAGCAAGGCGGGAAGATCCGAGTCGCTCGGACCCGTGTAAAAAAACATGAAGTTCGGGCGGGTTCGGTTTCCGAGGAACCGAACCCGCTCATCTCTAATAATATGTAGCATGCACCTGGGTGTGGTTCATAGGGTCGACCACACTTAGGTCGACAGTGTCTAGGTTGACCACTATTGGTCGACAGTAACACAAGCATTAGGTCTATATGAGCAAGGTCGACATAACAAAAGGTCGACATGAGTTTTTTTTTTTTTTTAAATGTGTTGTTTTCTTCGTAGAGTGACCTGGAACCCCAATTAGTGCACCGCGACCCTGTGCATGGCTCGCGAAGGTTACCATTCACAATTGTATTCCACGTGGATCGCAAAGTATGAAAAAGTAAAAAAAAGTAAAAAAATTGTGAAAAACTCATGTCGACCTTTTGTCATGTCAACCTAGAACATGTCAACCTAGGGACCATGTTGATCTAGAAACCCTGTTGACCTAATGCATGTCGACCAATAGTGGTCGACCTAAGGACTGTCGACCTAAGTGTGGTCGACCTAGAGACCGGGTACCCATGCACCTTTATGTTTTGTGAGTTGTACAAGCGGTATACATTCAAGATCCCTGCTATCAGGATCCCAGCAGTTGAAATACAGACGCCAGAATCCTGACACCTGCTGGAACACCGACGCCAGAATCCAGACCAGGTTACCATACCGACGCTGGTATACCGACAGCCGGGATCCAGAAATCCTGAAGGTAAGTATAGCCAGGAGGGTTAGGGTTTGGCTGCGGGTGGGGGGAAGGAGGTTAGGGTTAGGCTTCGGGGAGGGGGGGTTAAGGTTAGGCACCAGCTGGGGGGTTTGGTTTAGGCACAAAGGGCGGAGGTTAAGGTTAGGCAGTAAGAGGGGGAGGTTAGGGTTAGGCTGTGATACCGGAGGGTTAGGGGGGTAGGGGGGATATAATACTTACCTCACCCCTGTTGGGTTGCTATTGTGACCCGCCGGCATCCCGTTCGCCGGGATCGCATACTGATCCCATACTAGGAGATGAGCCAAAGCTGTCCCTGTGTATTTTCCCCTGTGTGTTTTTTTTTTTCTAACGAAAATGTTTAGGTCAGAACTGTTCTTCATACTTACTCACATTTCTGTTTACTCGAAATGTTGTTATCATTTTCCCCACTAGTCCTGTCACACTAGCCTGCTCTCATGCAGCACATTACAGTGCTCACTCTTGTTTTCCTGTCGCAGGATAGTGGAACCTTCACAAAGGTAACACATTACTGTCAGCACCGAATTCATCATAACGTAATCTGAGAGAAAGGGAATTTTTAATGTATTTTTTAGTAAAATCTTCAAAGCTCAAAGGAGACGTCTTTGCCTCGTAGGCTGTTTTTAGTCTTAGATTTACTTCACTACACCTGCAACGCATGCTGGTTTCGGTGCCAACAGAAAGAATTTCAGAAACAAAGACCCATGTGAGTCAATCATGATGATAATTAGATACAAAGCCACTAGCTAGCGAAATGTACGAAGGACTCAACATAACATGTTATTGCTGATTGTCAATGACAAATGCAGAAGAACACATGATTTATAGCCAGATGTTACAACTGATAGAAAGGTGTATATGTTTATTATATAGAAATATTTTTTAAGGATATTGCAAAAAGGGTCTCATTAATTAAAATTCAAATAAAACAAATAGGAGCAATTTGCGCCTTGCGAAAACCATGTTGCATTGCTGGTAGGACAGATTTAAAATGTACAGAGAGATTTACATTTGGAAAAGAGTGTCTCCTTGCTTAATTCTAAATTTCACTGTAAAAATACTGCCCAGTATTTGTTTGCTAAGTTTCAGTATTTTCCATACTGTATATGCATGAGCGGGTTTGGTTCTCTGAGAACTG